>NC_053435.1:65654019-65745751 GCF_007990345.1 Gossypium hirsutum
ATTTTGTCTTGGCTTAGAAAATTCGGCCAAGGGGGAAAAATTAGCTAAAATGTTGAGTTTGATTCATGATTCCGTACATATGTGACTTTAATGTCTAATGTATAAATATGGGCTAAGTGCCTTGTGTTCCTCTTTTCGATGCTCAAATGATTAAATCAATTTATTTGTTTAATTAAGCTCAAGAGCAAAGGGGAACTAAATCCGATAAAGGGAAGGAAAAAGTGGTCGAATAGCTATCGGAATCATTCGACAACACCCGAGGTAAGTTCTTGAGTAAAAGAGCTTAAATTATGATTTGATTAGATCATGTTTTAAGCAAACCAAAATCATGCTCTTTGTGTGTGGCTATTGAGCCGAAATTGCAAGAATGATAAGTGTCTTGTGTTTGAGTTTTGTTAACGAAAATGAAATACGAATGTGCCATGATTTACTGTTAAATGTGCATGGTTATTTGAATGATGTCCGGGCTAAGTCCCGAAGGCTTTGTGCTAAGTGACCATATCCGGACTAAGATCCGAAGGCATTTGTGCGAGATACTAATTCCGGGCTAAGCCCGAAGGCATTTGTGCGAGTTACTAAATCCGGGTTAAGTCCCGAAGGCAATTGTACGAGTTACTAAATCCGGGTTAAGTCCCGAAGGTAATTGTGCGAGTTACTATAACCGGGCTATGTCCCGAAGGCATTTGAACGAGTAGCTATATCCGGTTAAATTCCGAAGGTACGTGATTTGGGAATGAATGATCTTGCTGTAAAAATTTCAGTAAATACTCTAGAAACATCCCAACATTGAGGTATGTTTCGTATGTGCTTGAATTTAGTTGAGCCCTTACAAATAAGTATTCGCTCAGTTGATAAACGAGCTACCGGCCTTTGGGTAAGTTGATCTTTTGTGTATGTACATAAGGGTTGGTAATGTGAAGCAAGTATGATATCGAAAATTTGTGCATATGAAATTATCCGTTTAGCTATATGAATGCTATACTTTTGCTGTGCTGAAATTCCTTGCTCAAAACTTACTAAGCATAAATTGCTTACTCCGTTTCTTTGATCCTCTGTTTTATAGATTTTGGTTCTCCAGCTATCGGACTTGGGATTTTGAAGTCGAAGTCGCCCACACTATCAAAGCCGCCCCCCTTTTGGTACAATTTTTGTTGAACTTCAAAATGGCATGTGTAGGACTACCCGTTCGTTGTGGGTCATGGACCTTTTGGACTTGTATAATTTTGGATAGCCATGCGAAAATGGCTTATATATGTTTGAGTATAATGTTATAATCATTTGGTATGGATATGGTTATTGAGAGGTGTGGATATGCTTGACAAGGATTGGCCATGGGAATGGTTAATCACTATCATAAATTGTGCTATTTATGCAAAAAGGGCTAGTTGAATCATGGAAACTATGAAATAGATAAAGTCTACCTTAAAGGCAGATGCTGATAGCAGCAGTGATGTAGATTTGGAAAATCACTAAAAATATTAGGAATGGAATTAAATAGTTAATAAATTATTTGAACGAACCATGATGAATCTATTTTCATAGGAAAGTAACGAAACAATCATACGGACAGTATGTTAGGAGATATTCAGGTTCTTGTGAGACAGGGCCAGAACGGTTTCTGGATTTCCTGTTCCGACTTTGGAAATTCATTATAAATTAACCAGAGACAATTAGGAGTCAAGCCATATATGTATAGATTCCTCTCTGAGTCTAGTTTCTATAGAAACAAACGGAATCAGTATTGAAGCCCTGTACAGGGAGATATTCAAGTCGTAATGCGCAAAGGTCAGTGTAGTCGATCCCTGTAACATGGGAGACTTTGACTAATAAATTGTACTAATTGGCCCAACCAAAAATTCTAGAAAAACAGTTGTAGATGGGCATATGAGTCTAGTTTCAGGGAAAATTTACGGAACTGGATTCCGAGTTTCTGAACTCAAGATATGATTTTTAAAGCAACTAGTACGCAGATTGGCAGTGTCTGGGAAATTATTTTTAAAGTCTGTTAACACCTCGTTTTCGACTCCGGTGACGGTCTCGGGTTCGGGGTGTTACACATGACATGTATGATATACACATGATATGTATGATATGCACATGATGTATTCATAAATGCATTGGGTTGGATTTTTATATGGATGGAGGAAGTGTAAAAGGGCTTATGCCCCAGTTATGATAAAGGGCTTATGCCCCAGTTATTAAAAGGGCTTATGCCCCAGTTATTAAAATGGCTTTGCCCCAATTATTAAAAGAGGCTAGGCCTCCAGTTAAATGATAAAGCAGCTATGCTGCCAGTGGAGAGTTATGGCGGGGTGGGTCGAGTTAATCCCCACATGGTGTGCTGGTTGGTACGGGTGGAGAGTAGCGGATGGTGGGTTGAGTAGTCTCCCCAAATGGGCTTGCATTCTCTCATTGACATTACATGTTATATTGAAATGGGCCTATGGGCCATACCGTTTACAGTAAAGGCTTCGGCCCAGTAATATGAAATATGAAAAGGCTTCGGCCCAGTGTTACGAAATATGAAGTGTGAAAAGGGCTTTGGCCCAGTACATGTTGGATTGGATTTGGGCTTAGGCCCAACAGGCTGTGATTGTTTTGGGCTCTGAAAGGGGCTTGTTGCACACTAAGTTCCAAACTTACCCCCTTTCCTTAACCTTGCAGGTGAGCCTTGATGTGGGGACTTGGGCTGGAGGGGATTCAGAGTAGCCACGGTGATCGCCTTTGGACTTTTAAATAAGTGTTGGTTTTCATTAAATTTCCTTTAATTATTATTTATTTTGGGGTTGTAATAAGGCCATTTTAACTTTCCTTTTATTTCTTTTCGGGATTATTTTAATTTTAATAACTTTAAACCTGGTTGATAATTATTCAAATGGGCTAGACTTAGGACGTGTCTTCAAAACGATACTTGTTTTAAAAATAGCTCGACGCCACGATTAATCGATTTATCAAAGACGTCCACTTAAACAAATTTAAACTCGATATAACAAAGTGTGGCTATGGTTGTGGGCATGTCTAGGATTGGATCCAATCAAAGAGCTTTGTACTTAAGCAGCCTTCATGGCTCACCTCCTCTGTCTCGGATACCTACCTGGTGCCCAGCTTCCATATACTTTGTTAACTCAAAAAAATATATGGTTTTTAAAACACTAAAACGGAACGTGGGTTTTCAACTCTAATGTGGCACTTCAGATTCGGCCATAACGTCTGGGCCGGGTTTGGGGTGTTACACATAGGTTAGTTAGTTTCGCTAAGTTCGATGATCGGGATCATTGGAACATGTAAGGGCACGATTTCGTGGACGATGGTAAGTTGGGCCTCAAGGGGCTAAAATCGGGCCCAATGGGCTTCCGGGCCCATTCGGGTAAATTTGGAAGAAAATGGAATCCTATAAAATTACACGTTAAGACTGTTAATACCGTTGTGGAATATAGGCTAAATGGGCCTAGGTGACTAAATCGACATTCGTAAGGCCCATTAGGGGTTTGGGCCCAAATGCCCGAATTTGATAAAGTGCGTTAAAATCATTGTTTAAACACTTGGAGTGATTGGTAATGGTTAATGAACATGGAAACCCTGATATTTTGGTAAAATTATGAAATTACCCTTATAATATGGAAATGACTGTTTTGCCCCTAGGTAAAGATGACCATTATACCCCTAGGGTTTAATTATGAGTTTGATGCATGAGACTTTGATATACATGATTGGACATGATATGCGAATGGTATGTATGATATGCACATGATGTATTCATTTATGCATGGGTTGGGTTTTATATGGATGGAGGAAGTGCAAAAGGGCTTTTGCCCCAGTTTACCGAAAAGGGCTTTGCCCCAGTTTATCAAAAAGGGCTTTGCCCCAGTTATTAAAAGAGGTTAGGCGTCCAGTTATATGATAAACCAGCTACACTTCCAGTGGAGAGTTTGGTTGGGTGGGTTGAGTTATTCCCCACATGGAGAGCTTGGTTGGTACGGGTGGAGAGTAGCGGTTGGTAGGTTGAATAGTCTCCCCAAATGGGCTTGCATACATCCATTAATAATGCGTGTGGTATTGATTTGGGCCTATGGGCCATACCATTTACTATAAAGGCTTCAGCCCAGTGATATGATAACGAAAAGGCTTCGGCCCAGTGACAAGAATAATACAAAGGCTTCGGCCCAGTACATGTTGAGATTGAAGTTGGGCTTAGGCCCAGCGGGCTGATATTGTTTTGGGCTCTTAAAGGGGCTTATTGCACACTGAATTTCCAAACTCACCCCTTTCCTAACCTTGCAGGTGAGCCTTGATTTGGGGACTTTGAGTCGGAGGGGATTCAGAGTGGCCACGGTGATCGCTTTTGGGCTTTGAAATAAGTGATTGGTTTTCTTTAGTTTATCTTATTTACTACTTATTTTGGATTGTAATAAGGCCATTTTAACTTTGTTTTCTTCTCTTTTCTAGGATTGTTTTATTTTTAATAACTTTAAACTGGTTGATAATAATTCAAATGGGCTAGACTTAGGGCGCGTTTTCAAAACGATACTTGTTTTCAAAATAACACAACGTTACGATTATTCGATTTATCAAAGATATCCACTCAAAGAAGTTTCAACTCGTTATAACCAAGTATGGCAATGGTTGTGGGCATGTCTAGGATTGGATCCAACCGAAGAGCTTGGTACTTAAGCAGCCTTCACGGTTCACCTCCTCTGTTATGGATACCTACCTGGTGCCCAGCTTCCATTCACTTTTTAACTTAACAAAAGTCAGTTTTTAAAACACTAAAACGAGACATGGATTTTTAACTTTAATATAGCAAGTCAGATTCAGCTCTAACGTCTGGGCCGGGTTTGGGGTGTTACATTTAGTGGTATCAGAGCTCGATTGCAACAACTCAGCTGTAGGTTTTTAAACGGGTCTAAAATCGAGAATTTCAAGCAAAAGTATCTTTTTTTCAAAATTTAAAGAAATTCTATTTTCTGTAACTAAATACAAGGTTTATGGTTTTAAATGGTTTGGAGAAAGAAGTGGCACACTGAATCCCTGGCACCAAGTCTGTAAGTATACTCTCTTTTTACGTTATGTGATATTGATATGATGCTGAGACCCTACTATGATACTTTAGATAGGGTAGAGCTGTAAAACGGTAGGAATGAGATTGTAGCTAGGCTACGAAGTTGCGAAAACAATCCTTGAACTACTATATTTCCATAAGACATCTCATAATAAACAATTGAACATTAAACTAATGTCATAAAATTTGTAATCAGATAATTCGATATGAGTACAAGAGGAACTCGTGGACGAGGCCGCGGACGTGGTCGCGGAAGGGTGCAGGCTGAATCTTCATCCTCAGGGCATAGGCCAGCTGAGGAGGCATTCATGCCACAGGCAACTGAGACTGGGTCATATGATCGGGCTGCGGGGGATGATGCTTTGTCCCAAGCAATGTTAAGGGTTTTAGAAAGAGTTCTTGGAGCTAGCACTGGGACAGTAAATAGGGGATCCATCTCGGAGCGACTCCGGGCTAATGGAGCAGAAGTTTTTAGGGGCGTATCTGGAGTAGCCCCAAATGTGGCTGAATATTGGCTGGAAGCAACAGAACGGATTATGGATGATTTAGATTACTCTGTGGAGCAAAACCTAAAGGGGGCTGTGTCGTTGCTACGAGACGAGGCATACCGATGGTGGATCACCGTAAGGGAGAGCACCCCGATTGAACGAGTAACCTGGGAATTGTTCAAGACTGCCTTTAAGGGGAGGTATGTTGGAGCTAGTTATGTGGATGCCTGTCGAAAGGAATTTTTGAATCTGACTCAGGGTAATAAGACTGTCGCAGAGTATGAGGCAGAATTCTTGATGTTTAGTCGATACGCCAGCGGGATAGTTGCGACTGAATATGAGTGCAGTGTTCTATTTAATGATGGTCTCCACAATGAGTTTATGATACCGATAGCTCCACAGAGGGAGCGTGATTTTACTGCGTTGGTTGAGAAGGCTAAGATAGCCGAGGAAGTAAAGAGAACTGAACGGTAGAACTGTGAGAAGGATCGACCCAGATTTAGGAGGGATTCTGGACCCCCAGGTGCTACAAATAGGAATCTTAAAAGAGATTGAATGGAGGAACCAGTTCAAGCAGTTCCAGTGAATACCTTTAGACCGCAGGCTTGCAGGGACTGTGGCAGGGTGCATATGGGGGAGTGCTGGAAACGAACTGGAGCATGTTTTTGATGTGGGTCAAAGGAGCATAAGTTCAAAGAATGTCCTCGAAAAGCAGCTCAGGATCTAGCTGCGGAGCAAAGGGATGTCCAACCACAGCGAGGAGGACTACCACCACAGAGAGGTTGTGGACAAGGTAGGGGTGGCAATGGTAATGGACGAGGACGTGGGGCACCCGGCAGGGGTGCTGGATATGCTAAAGCTCGACAGCCGGCATTGGTATATGCTACACGGCGTCGTGAGGAGGGTGACGCTCCTGATGTTATAACTAGTACGTTCTTCATTCATAGCATGCCTTACACTACTTTGATTGATGTTGGTTCCACTCACTCATATGTTGCTTGTGATGTAACTGGGGCATTGGGTGTGCTTCCTGAGGAGACTGTGAGTGGGGTATCGGTGATAAGCCCTTTAAGACACTCGGTTGACGTAGATAAAATTTTTAGAGCGGTGCATTTAGAGATACAAGATAAGATTTTTGAAGGAGATTTGATGGAGCTGCCATTTGGGGATTTTGATCTTATCTTGGGAATGACTGGTTAACTAAGCATAGGGCGACGTTGGATTCTACTGCTAAGAGAATGGTACTAAGAACTGCCAAGGATAAGGAGATAATGGTCATAGCGGAGCGAAGGAACTATTTGTCCAATATTGTCTCAGCTTTAAGGGCCGAGAAGTTGATTCGGAAAGGTTGTGAGGCGTTCTTGGCCTTCGTAAGTCAAGCTAAACCTGAAGGAATAACTGTGGAGTCGGTTAGGACCATTAAAGAATTTCAAGATGTATTTCCAAAGGAACTTCTTGGATTACCTCCAAACAGAGAAGTCGAGTTCGGAATCGACTTGTTACCTGGAGCAGCTCCAGTGTCCATTGCGCCTTATAGGATGGCACCAAAGGAGTTGGTAGAATTGAAAGCTCAGATTCAGGAACTATTGGATAGAGGGTTTATAAGACCAAGTTTTCCCCGTGGGGCGCACTAGTGTTGTTCGTAAAGAAGAAAGATGGGACCATGCAGATGTGCATTGACTATCGGCAGTTGACGAAACTGACGATCAAGAACAGGTATCCTCTGCTAAGAATCGACGATCTGTTCGACAAACTAAGAGGAGCCTTGGTATTTTCTAAGATCGACCCTCAGTCAGGATATCATCAGTTGAGAGTCAAAGAAGTGGATATTCATAAGACGACATTCAGGACTCAATATGGTCATTACGAGTTTCTAGTTATGCCTTTTAGTTTGACTAATGCACCGGTAGCATTGATGGATTTAATGAATCAGGTGTTTCAGCCATACTTGGATAGGTTCGTAGTCATTTTCATCGATGATATCTTGGTGTACTTAGAAATGGAAGAGAGGCATGATGAACATCTTCGTATTGTGCTGTAAGTGCTAAGAGAAAAGCAACTTTACGCAAAGTTTAGTAAGTGTGAGTTTTGGCTAAAGGAAGTAACTTTCTTGGGGCATGTTGTGTCTGCTGAGGGGATCAAGGTGGACCCTCGAAAGATTGAGGTAATTCTGGAATGGAAGCCACCAAGGTCGGTAACAGAAATTCAAAGTTTTTTGGGGTTGGCAAGTTATTATCGAAGATTTGTGGAAGGATTTTCTATGTTGGCAGCACCGTTAACGAAACTTATAAGGAATGGAGCACCTTTTTTTTGGACAAATAAGCAGCAAGAGGCTTTTGAGAAGCTGAAAAAGGTTTTGACTGAGGCACCAGTACTGATTCAGCAAGAGTCTGGCAAAGATTTCACTGTGTACAATGATGCGTCACACGTAGGTTTGGGCTGCATATTGATGCAAAAAGGTAAACTGGTCGCTTATGCTTCACGACAGCTTAGGCCTCATGAGGTAAACTATCCCACTCAAGACTTGGAGTTGGCAGCGGTGATTTTTGTGCTTAAAATATGGAGGCACTAGTTGTATGGGGAGAGATGCATTAGTTATATGGATCATAAGAGTCTTAAGTACTTGCTGACTCAAAAGGAGCTAAATCTTAGACAGTGAAGGTGGATAGAGTTGTTAAAGGACTATGACTGTTCGGTTGAGTACCATCCAGGCAAGGCAAGGCAATGTTTGCTCGTTTAAGTTTGTATGACGATGGAAGCTTATTGGCAAAGTTACAAGTGAGACCGACTTGGGTGGAGCAGATTAAGAAGCAGCAGTTGGAGGATGAGTAGTTGGTTTCTCGGTTTTAGCAAGTCGAGAAGGGGGAGAATCAAGATTTTGGGTTAAATAATGATGGGGTTCTTTGTTTTCGAGGAAGAATTTGTGTGCCGAAGGACCTTGATTTAAGGTTGATGATTTTAAGGGAGGCATATAGTAGACCATGTGCTATGCATCCAGGAGGGAGTAAGTTGTATCGAGACTTGCGAGAGCTATATTGGTGGCCTGGGCTTAAGCGAGAAGTGACCAAATTTGTGGGGAAATGTTTGACATGTCAACAAGTAAAGAGCAAGCATCAACTGCCTTCAAGATTGTTACAGCCAGTGAAGATACCACTTTGGAAGTGGAAAGGGTAACTATGGATTTTGTAAGTGGGTTGCCGTTCACGCCTTCCAAGAAGGATTCAGTTTGGGTAATTGTGGATAGGCTCACAAAATCTACCCATTTCATACCTGTCCGAACCGGTTACTCACTTCAGAAGCTGGCCAAGTTGTATGTGGCAGAGATAGTGCGGCTGTATGGGGTGCCAGTATTGATAATTTCTGACCAAGACCCAAGGTTTACATCTCGGTTTTGGCAGAAGTTGCACGAGGCATTGGGAATGCGATTGGATTTCAGTATAGCTTTTCACCCTCAGTCAGATGGGCAGTCAGAGAGGGTCATTCAGATTCTAGAAGACATGTTGAGAGGTTGTGTCATTGAATTTAGGGGCAGTTGGGAGGATTACTTGCCATTGGCGGAGTTTGCGTATAACAACAGTTACCAAGCAAGTATTCAGATGGCCCCTTATGAGGCACTGTATGGGCGAAGGTGTCGTTCGCGTACTTGTTGGGCAGAGTTGGGGGAAAGGCAAGTACTTGGGCCAGAGTTGATGGCGGATACTGAAGACAAGGTGAAGGTGATCAGGAATCGGTTAAAGGAGGCAGTGGATCGACAAAAGTCGTATGCCGATCTAAAGCGTAAGGATATTGAATATGCGGTTGGGGACATGGTCTTTTTGAAAGTTTCGCCTTGGAAGAAGATATTGAGATTTGGTAAGAAGGGCAAGTTGAGTCCACGGTTCATTGGGCCTTATCGAATTATTGAACAGATAGGGTCGGTGGCTTATCAGCTAGAGTTACCTCCAGAGCTAGATCGTATTCATGATGTTTTTCATGTGTCCATGCTAAGGCGATATCATTCTAACCCAACTCATATCGTGCCAGTTGCAGAAATCGAAGTACAGTCGGATTTGACCTTTGAAGAAGAACCTGTGCAGATACTTGATCATGACGTCAAGGTGCTGAGAAGAAGTCAGTCCCATTAGTGAAGGTACTTTGGAGAAACCATGGTAAAGAATAAGCTACTTTGGAGACAGAGGACGCGATTCGTCAGCAGTACCCTCAACTGTTTGGATTAGGTAAAATTTCGAGGCCGAAATTTCTTTAAGGAGGGTAGAGGTGTAACATCTTGATTTTCGGGTTTTCCTATGATTCGCGAGATTTTGGTAAATTTTTAAAATATTGGAGTGTGTAAATTGGCTTATGGAAGGCCCATGTGATGGCCAAAACCCGGTAGAATTTTTGAATTTTGGACTTCAGAAGTTAGGGGCTTTGGATAGGTGGTCTTATTAAAAATTGTGGGTAAAATGTATCACAAGAGAGCCTCTGGTAAAGTGGCTGAGTGATGCCACTAAGGAGCTAAAAAGGTGGCGTGTAAGTGGTAGGAGGAAAGCCTGGGTTCGATTCCCTGTGATGGCAAGTGTGATGTTAATTTTTATGCTTTGAGCATGCAGGAGTTGTAGCTGAATGGAACTCTGTAGGAGAGAGTTTGAATCATTCAAACACATGGATTAAGGAGGGATAAGGGGAGAGATTTTAGGGATTTGAGAGGGAGATAGAGTTAGCCGAATAGAGGGGATTAGAGAGGGGATTTCAGCAAAGGGGTATTAGGTAAGTATTTTCGGGATTAGGGACTTAGGTTGTGCCGTTTTCTTCTTTAGGATTAGTCTTTTCTTTTTCTTTCTTATTCTCTAGCCAAATCTACCACCCTTACATCTAGCATTCCTTCCTTTTCTTTTCTCCAAAACCAGCCCACTACTCCCTTCCGGTCACCTTGTACTTCTTTCCTTACCTCCACATCTGCCAAAAAGCCATAAAAAGTCGAACTTGTGAAGCTTGGTGGTGCCGATTCTTTATTGACCAGCAACCTTCTTTTTCCCTTCACGTTTTGGTGGTCGATCCTTTTATCTTCTAAGTTTTAAACGGTTCAAGGAGGGAGACTGTGGTAAGTATTCGTACTCTAAACCGATTCAGTAGTAACTGTTGACAAAAGCCAAAACCCCTATAGTTTAGGGAGCTGGGCGATTAGAGATATAGGCCTTATTAGGCTTTTTCTTTTGACTTTTTATGGTTTGTATAGTGGAGTAGATACGTTGGAGGAGTAGCAAGGCATGGGGTGTCAATTTGGATAGGCTTGGATCATATCGTTAGACCTTGTGAAGGTAAGTGAACTATGGCCATTAGGGGTCTTTGGCCGAATGTGGTAAGGTAGATTTTGGGTTTGATAGGTATGATTTGTACACTAAAAATGGAGGTGTATAATTGTAGGTTACCGTGGGAGATCTCGTCAAGGAATATCGCAAATCAGGTGTGTAACGAACCCTCTTTCGTAGCTTAAATCGATATATGCCAAAAAGCCGAAATGCCGAAATTCCGGTATTTCGAGGACTCGTGAGCACGCGAACTCTCATAGGTTAGTTAGTTTTGCTAAGTTCGATGATCGAGATTGTTGGAACAGGTAAGGGCACGATTTTGTGCACGATTGTAAGTTGGGCCTAGAGGGGCTGAAATCGGGCCCAATGGGCTTCCAAGCCCATTCGGGTAAATTTGGTAAAAAATGGAATCCTGTAAAATTGCACGTTAAGACTGTTAATACCATTGTGGAATATAGGCTAAATGGGTCTAGGTGACTAAATCAACATTCGTAGGGCCCATTAAGGGTTCGGGCCCAAAAGCCCGAATTTGATAAAGTGCATTAAAATCATTTTTTAAACACTTGGAGTGATTGGTAATGGTTAATGAACATGGAAACCCTGATATTTTGGTAAAATTATGAAATTACCCATAAAATATGGAAAATGACTATTTTGCCCCTAAGTAAAGATGACCATTATACCCCTAGAGTTTATGTGACAGCCCTAATATGACCCTAGTCGGGAAGTGGTTTCGGGACCACAAAACCGAGTCATAAAAATAATTAGCTGTCATATTTGATGCTTATTATATGTATATATGCATGTGTGAAAATTTCATATTTGAATTTTGTTTAATTGTGCGAGTTGTTGTATCCGGGCTAGGACCCGAAGGCATTTGTGCGAGTTGTTATATCCGGCTAAATCCCGAAGATACTTGGGTTTGGAAGTGAGCGATCTTGCTGTAATAATTTCAATTAATACGCTCATAAAATCCAAACGATAAGGTATGTTTCGTACATGCATCGGAAAAGTCGATTCGTTTTAAATAGTATCCGTTAAATTGATTAACGAATTTTCAACCTCTAGATAGGTTTGATACCTTGTGTATGAATATATTGGTTGAAGTGTAAAGTAAGTATGATTATGAAAGTGTGCATATATGAAGTTATTCATTTAGCTATATGAATGTTATACCTTAGCCGAAACTAATTTCATTATTCAAAACTTACTAAGCATTAAATGCTTACTCCGTTCTTTGAATCTTATCGGACTCGGGATTGTCTGGGTCGAAGTCGTCCACACTATCAAAGCCCTTTTGGTACACTTCTGGTTGAACTCTGAAAATGGCATGTATAAGACTACTCTTTTTGTTGTTGGTCATGGACCCTTTGGTTTTGTATAAATTTGGATAGCCATGCGAAAATGGCTTATATATACTTTGAGCATAGCATTATAATCGTTTTGTATGTTGTTCATTGAGAGGTATGGAAATGTTTGGTAACGATTAGCCATTGGAATGGTTAATCATGATCATTTTGGTGCTATGTATGACAAACTCTAGTTGATTCATGGAAAACCATGAAATAGGTAAAGTTTACCTTAAAAACAGATGTTGACAGCAGCAGTGGTGTGGATTTGAAAAATCACTAAAAATAGTAGGAATGTAATTAAATAGTGGATAAATTATGTAATTTAACCTTGATGAATCTATTTTCATATGAAAGTAACGAAACAATCATATAAGCCATATTTTATGAGATGTCTAAGTTTTCGTAAAATAGGGCCAGAGCGATTTCTGGATCCTCTGTTCCGAATTTTGAAATTCACTATAAATTAACCAGAGATAATTATAAGTCATGCCCTATATGTACAGATTCCTTTTCGAGTCTAGTTTCTTTAGAAACAAACGGCATAAGTATTGAAGCCCTGTACAAGGAGATATCTAAGTTGTAATGCATGAAGGTCAGAGTAGTCGAACCCTAAAACAGGGGAGACTTTAACTAATAAACTGTACTAATTGGCTTGACCAAAAAATCGATAAAAAAATTTGTAGATGGATATATGAGTCTAGTTTCAGGAAAAATTTGCAAAACTAGTTTTCGAGTTTTGGAACTCAAGATATGATTTTTAAGGTGACAGTGACGCAGTTAGCCAGCTTGTCTGGAAATTTTTAAAATGGACTATGAAAATAAGTGAATTTAGTCCGTTAACACCTCGTGTCCGACTCCAGCAACGGTCTCGGGTACGGGGTGTTACAGTTAAATTGGTATCAGAGCTATGGTGTAGTCGATTCTAGGACTACCGTAATACGTTTGGGTCTAGCTAAACATGCCATTATGTGATTATTTGATAGTGTGGTGATTTCTGACAATTGAAAATGTGTTTATTTAGAGTAATGGATCCCGATCCCAACCGAACGGTAGCTGATGATCTTGACAGTGTAGCGCCTGCTCCCGCACAAGGGACAGCGCCGGCGGACTCTCAACCTATTGCTAGTAATCTGAATGATGAAGCTAGACAAGCTTTTTATAGCGTGATGAATGATTGGTTCAACCAATACATTCGAACTAATACGGCTGTTCCACAACCTCCATTCCCGACTAATACCACCCCCGCACCTACAATACCTCCGGTAACTGACCAAATAAGGTCAAATAAGCCCCCAGTTGATAGAATCCAAAAACACGGGGCTACTGAATTTAAAGCTACGGACAGCGATGATGCCGAGCAAGCTGAATTTTGGTTGGACAACACTATTCGGGTACTCGATGAGCTATCTTGTACACCCGATGAGTGCCTAAAGTGTACTATCTCCTTACTACGTGATTCTACCTACTATTGGTGGAATACGTTGACTTCTGTTGTGCCCAGAGAGCAAGTAACTTGGGAGTTTTTCCAAACCGAGTTTCGAAAAAAGTATATCAGTCAGAGATTCATGGATCAAAAACGGAAGGAATTTCTTGAACTTAAACAAGGTTCCATGTCGGTGACCGATTATGAACGAAAGTTTGTAAAGCTTAGCCGGTACGCTCGAGAATGCATTTCTTCAGAAGCCGTGATGTGTAAACGTTTCGAGGATGGACTAAATGATGATATAAAGCTGTATGTTGGCATTTTAGAAATCCGAGAATTTGTGGTACTTGTCGAGCGAGCTTGCAAAGCCGAGGAGCTCAGTATGGAGAAAAGAAAAGCTGATATGGGAGCAAAGGAGTTTCGTAAAAGGTCTTCGGGGAGGCCCTTTCAACAGTCATCGAAGAAATTCAGAGATGATTTAGGCCGATCTAGAGGCACTTCGGGTTTTTCTAGGCGAGATTGTGATCGACCCCCTGTGAGTGCACGAGTCACTTCGGTCGCCAGTGTTGGAAATGATTGTCAAGACAGAACGGAGTGTCAGTATTGTGGTAAATGGCATTCAGGGAGTTGTAGATTCCATGACCGCTCCTGTTACAAGTGCGGATCAGCTGACCACTTTATTAAAGATTGCCCGAGATTTTCTGAACAGAATGTAAATCAGAGTGGGAAACCGGGTGCTACTACTGCTCGGGGTAGACCATCTAGGAATACGGGCAATGCTAGTGGCAGTCAGAGAGGATCTAGAGATGCTACAACCAGATCTGAGGCTCGTGCTCCTGCTAGAGCTTACGTTATACGCGCACGCGAGGATGCTTCCTCGCCAGATGTTATTACCGGTACTTTTACTCTCTTTGATACTAATATGATTGCTTTGATTGACCCTGGTTCTACTCATTCTTATATATGTGAAACCTTAGTATCTAGTAAGACTCTACCTGTTGAGTCTACTGAGTTTGTAATTCGGGTGTCAAATCCTTTGGGTCGTTACATGCTTGTCGATAAAGTGTGCAAGAAATGTCTCCTAGTAATCCGGGGTTCATGTTTTTCGGCCGATTTGATGCTTTTACCGTTTGACAAATTTGATGTTATCCTCGGTATGGATTGGTTGACCGTACATGATGCAATTGTAAATTGCAAAAGAAAAACCATCGATTTGAGGTGTGTAAATAACGAGATAATCTGAGTTGAGTCTACTGACTTGAATAGGTTGCCAGCTGTAATATCATCGATGTTGGCTCAGAAATATGTAAGAAAGGGGTGTGAAGCATACCTTGCATATGTACTTGATGACAAAGAGTTAGAAAAGAAGCCTGAATCTGTGCCAGTGGTTTGTGAATACCCGGATGTTTTTCCTGAAGAATTACCGGGTTTACCACCTGTTCGGGAGGTAGAGTTTGGTATTGAGCTTGTACCTGGGACTACACCGATTTCGATAGCTCCGTATCGTATGGCACCAACCGAGTTAAAAGAGTTGAAAGCTCAGTTGCAAGAGTTGACGGATAGAGGTTTCGCTCGACCAAGTTTCTCACCTTGGGGTGCACCAGTATTGTTTGTGAAAAAGAAGGACGGAACCATGAGGTTGTGCATCGACTATCGTCAGCTGAATAAAGTGACAATAAAGAAAAAATATCCATTACCGCGTATTGATGATTTGTTTGATCAACTAAAGGGAGCCTCGGTGTTTTCAAAGATAGATTTGAGATCGGGTTATTACCAGTTGCGAATTCAAGATTCGGATATACCCAAAATTGCTTTTAGAACGAGATACGGTCACTACGAGTTCTTAGTGATGCCGTTTGGGCTCACTAATGCCCCTGCGGTATTCATGGATTTGATGAATCGGATCTTCAGACAATATTTGGACCGGTTTGTAGTTGTGTTTATTGATGACATCTTGGTCTATTCAAGAGATGAGACCGAACATGCTGAGCACCTGAGATTACTGTTGCAGATTTTACGGGATAAACAGTTATATGCTAAATTCAGTAAGTGCGAGTTCTGGTTAAGAGAGGTTAGCTTCTTGGGTCATGTGGTGTCTGCATCGGGCATTCGAGTTGACCCGAGCAAAATTTCAGCCATACTTAACTGGAAGCCTCCGAGAAATATTACTGAGGTTCGGAGCTTTTTGGGACTTGCCGGTTACTACCGACGGTTTGTAAAAGGTTTCTCGATGATAGCCACACCAATGACGAAGATACTTCAGAAAGATGTTAAGCTCGAATGGTCAGAAAAATGTCAAAAAAGTTTCGATCAACTAAAAACTTACTTGACCGAAGCTCCAGTGCTAGTGCAGCCCGAATCAGGCAAAGAGTTTGTCATTTATAGTGATGCATCCCTGCTTGGGTTGGGTTGCGTATTGATGCAAGAGGGTCGAGTTGTACTTATGCGTCGAGACAATTGAAGCCACATGAGAAAAATTATCCGACCCATGATCTCGAACTAGCTGCCATAGTATTCGCTTTGAAAATATGGCGACATTACTTATTTGGTGAGAAGTGCCATGTATATTCGGATCACAAAAGTCTCAAATATTTGATGACTCAAAGAGACTTAAATCTGCGACAAAGACGTTGGCTCGAGTTGTTAAAAGATTATGAACTTGTTATTGACTATCACCCGGGAAAGGCTAATGTGGTTGCGGATGCCTTAAGTCAAAAATCACTATTTGCTTTACGAGCGATGAATGTACACTTGTCTGTTCTATCCGACAATGTGTTAGTAGCTGAATTAAAGGCCAAACCATTGTTGATTCATCAAATTCGTGAAGCTCAGAAAGCCGATGATGAATTGGTTGCAAAACAGGCTGAATGTGTTTCGAATATGGAATTAGAATTCCAAATTGATGATGACGATTGTTTGAGGTTCAGAAGTCGTTTGTGTGTTCCAAGAAATTCAGAACTTATTTTGATGATTCTGAATGAAGCATATTGTAGCCGAATGTCGATTCACCCGAGAAGTACGAAAATGTACAACGACCTGAGACGTCAGTTTCGGTGGCATGGCATGAAATGAGACATTTTCGATTTTGTTTTGAAGTGTTTAATATGTCAACAAGTGAAAGCGGAACACCAAGTGCCTACGGGTTTACTTCAGCCGATCATGATACCTGAATGGAAATGGGATCGAGTCACGATGGATTTTGTATCTGGGTTGCCATTGTCGGCAAGTAAGAAAGATGCGATTTGGGTTGTTGTTGATAGACTGACTAAGTCGGCTCACTTTATGCCCGTACGTACGGATTTTTCATTGGATAAACTAGCGGAATCGTATGTTTCTCAGATTGTAAGATTACACGGGGTACTTATTTCTATTGTGTCGGATAGAGATCCGAGGTTCACCTCGCGATTTTGGAAGAAATTGCAAGAAGCTTTGGGTACCAAGTTGCATTTTAGCACCGCTTTTCATCCACAAACTGATGGTCAATCCGAGCGGATAATTCAGATACTTAAGGATATGTTGAGATGTTGCATCCTCGAGTTTAGTGGTTCATGGGAGCGGTATTTACCTTTGATTGAATTCGCTTACAATAATAGTTTTCAATCAGTATTAAGATGGCGCCTTACGAGGCTTTGTATGGTCATAAATGCCGTACACCATTGTTTTGGACCGAGCTCGCTGAAAGTAAAATTTTCAGAGTTGATTTGATTAAAGATGCTGAACAAAAAGTAAAAGTAATCCGTGAAAGTCTGAAAGAGATATTAAGTATCAGGTGGGAGACAAAGTGTTTCTTAAAGTTGCACCTTGGAAAAAGATACTCATATTTGGCCGTAAGGGAAAATTGAGTCCGAGATTCATTGGGCCGTATGAAATCTCCGAACGAGTTGGTCCAGTTGCATATAGGTTGCTTTTACCCCCTGAACTTGAAAGGATCCACAACGTTTTTCATGTTTCGATGCCTCGGCGTTACAGATCTGATCCTTCGCACATAATAAGTCCCTCCGAGGTTGAAATTCAAGCCGATATGAGTTATGAAGAAGAACCAATTCGTATCCTAGCTCGTGAAGTGAAAGAGTTGCGAAACAAAAAGGTTCTGTTAGTAAAGGTGTTATGGCTCAAACACGGAATCGAAGAAGCTACTTGGGAAACCGAGAACTCTATGAGAGAACGATACCCAAACCTATTTACCGGTAAGATTTTCGGGGACGAAAATTTCTTAAGTGGGGGAGAGTTGTGACAGCCCTAATGTGACCCTAGTCGAGAAGTGGTTTCGGGACCACAAAACCGAGTCATAAAAATAATTAGCTATCATATTTGATGCTTATTATATGTATATATGCATGTGTGAAAATTTCATATTTGAATTTTGTTTAATTGTAGGTGAATTTAGTAAATAGGACTTATGTGAGAAAATTTAGAAATGTGCTAGGCAAATGTAAAGTGGCCTATTAATGCATGTTATAGAAATGATGGGTTTGCATGTCAAATTGCCCAAAATTTGAGCTAGTGGCCGGCCATGCTATGGGTCATAGCATATTTTAAGCATGGTGTGTTAATGTTTCATGTTGGAAAGAATAAAATAAAAGAGTTAGTAATAAAATAAGGGGATGAAGGGTGAAGAAAAGAAAATAAAAAGGTATCACCTTGTTCTTCTTAGCCGTACAAGAAGAAGAAAAAGAGGGGGGCATTCGGCCTTTTGAATGAAGAGAAGGTTAGTAAATTTTGTTAATCTTTCTTTTGAAATCGTAGTTTGTTCAGGTTAATCATCATGTTTTTCTTACCTAGCCATACTAAAATTTTGAATTTAGAGGGTTGGATGGAACTTTCGGTTATGGTATGTGTGAGAAGAACTTGATTTTTCTTTCTTTCTTACCCTTAAGTTTTGATGGATAAAGAAACAAAAAGATTGTTGATGAAAGCAATTAATCTTGTTAAAACTTTAAACTAATAACACCCATGTGTGTGATAGCCGAACATAGACTTTGTTTAAAGTCTTGATCAAAGGCCGGTTAAGTGTCTTGAAATGGATATCTAAGGTGTTAAATAATAAAACTCTTGATGACTTGGGTTAAATAGCATTCGGTCATCTTAGGTTAATATTAAGGTAAGGAGCTTATACTAGTGATAGCCGAATTAAAGAATGCTTGATGTCATGAGTAAATGTTGTTCATGTTATTTGGATGAGAAATGGTAGTTAGGTGAAGTAGAGTCTAGCAAATGAGCACATATGTGCATTAGTTGCTAAATGGAGAAAAATCGGCTAATAAGTGTGTACTAAGGCCGAATATGACTTGGAATATTATTGAGTGATGTATGTGTTTTGAATTGATGGAATGGAGAGGATGCTTTAATTGTGTTATGAACAATTATATGTTCAACTAAGGTTTGCTAAGCTAGCTATTAAGGTGAAGTGCAAATGTTAGTATTTGATTACTAGTGTATATATATGTGTATTCGCCGAGTTTTGAACTTGAAACAAAATGGTGTTTAGTCAATACAAGTAACCATATTTGTGGAATGTATTAAGTAAATAATCGGCCTCAACATAGACATGCATATCCGGCCACATGAATGAATACATAGATTGATGTTGTACGTTCGGCTATAGGTAAGCATATTGATGGCCTTATCTTGACTTAGAAAATCGGCTAAAAGGGAATATTAGCTAAAATGTTAAATTTGATTCATGATTTCATACATATATGACTCTAATGCCTAATATATATATGGGCTAAGTACCTTAAATTCCTCCTTGATGTTCAAAATGATTAAATCAATTTATTTGTTAAATTAAGCTCAAGAGCAAAGGGGGACTAAATCCGATAAAAGAAAGGAAAAGGTGATCGAATAGCCGTTGAAATCGTTCGACAGCATCTGAGGTAAGTTTTCGAGTAATAGAACTTAGATTATGACTCGACTAGATCATGTTATATAGCGAATCAAAACCATGCTCTTTGTATGTGGCTATTGAGCCGAAAATGGTAATGGTAGACAAGTGCCTTGTGTCTGAGTTCTAGTAATGATAACGAAATAAAAATGTGTTATGATTTGTGGACATATGTGCATGATTATTCGGATGATAACCGGGCTAAGACCCGAAGGCATTTGTGCGAGTTGCTATATTCGGGCTAAGACCCGAAGGCATTTGTGCGAGTTGCTGTATCCGGGCTAGGACCCGAAGGCATTTGTGCGAGTTGTTATATCCGGCTAAATCCCGAAGATACTTGGGTTTGGAAGTGAGCGATCTTGCTGTAATAATTTCAATTAATACGTTCATAAAATCCAAACGATAAGGTATGTTTCGTACATGCATCGGAAAATTCGATTCGTTTTAAATAGTATCTGATAAATTGATTAACGAATTTTCAGCCTCTAGATAGGTTTGATACCTTGTGTATGAATATATTGGTTGAAGTGTAAAGTAAGTATGATTATGAAAGTGTGCATATATGAAGTTATTCATTTAGCTATATGAATGTTATACCTTAGCCGAAACTAATTTCATTATTCAAAACTTACTAAGCATTAAATGCTTACTCCGTTCTTTGAATCTCTGTTTTATAGATTTTGGTTCGTTAGCTATCGGACTCGAGATTGTCGGAGTCGAAGTCGTCCACACTATCAAAGCCCTTTTGGTACACTTTTGGTTGAACTCTGAAAATGGCATGTATAGGACTACTCTTTTTGTTGTTGGTCATGGACCCTTTGGTTTTGTATAAATTTGGATAGCCATGCGAAAATGGCTTATATATACTTTGAGCATAGCATTATAATCGTTTAGTATGTTGTTCATTGAGAGGTATGGAAATGTTTGGTAACGATTAGCCATTGGAATGGTTAATCATGATCATTTTGGTGCTATGTATGACAAACTCTAGTTGATTCATGGAAAACCATGAAATAGGTAAAGTTTACCTTAAAAACAGATGTTGATAGCAGCAGTGGTGTGGATTTGAAAAATCACTAAAAATAGTAGGAATGGAATTAAATAGTGAATAAATTATGTAATTGAACCTTGATGAATCTATTTTCATATGAAAGTAACTAAACGATCATATGAGCCATATTTTATGAGATGTCTAAGTTTTCGTGAAATAGGGCCAGAGCGATTTCTGGATCCTCTATTCCGACTTTGGAAATTCACTATAAATTAACCAGAGATAATTAGAAGTCATGCCCTATATGTACAGATTCCTTTTCGAGTCTAGTTTCTTTATAAATGAACGGAATAAGTATTGAAGCCCTGTACAAGGAGATATCTAAGTTGTAATGCATGAAGGTTAGAGTAGTCGAACCCTAAAATAGGGGAGACTTTAACTAATAAAATGTACTAATTGGCTCGACCAAAAATTCTAGAAAAAAATTTTTAGATGGATATATGAGTCTAGTTTCAGGAAAAATTTGCGAAACTGGTTTTCGAGTTTTGAAACTCAAGATATGATTTTTAAGGTGACAGTGACGCAGTTAGCCAGCTTGTCTGAAAATTTTTAAAATGGACTGTGAAAATAAGTGAATTTAGTCCGTTAACACCTCGTGTCCGACTCCGGCAATGGTCTCGGGTACGGGGTGTTACAGTTTAATTATGAGTTTGATGCATGAGACTTTGATATACATGATTGGACATGATATGCGCATGATATGTATGATATGCACATGATGTATTCATTTATGCATGGGTTGGGTTTTTTATGGATGGAGGAAGTGCAAAAGGGCTTTTGTCCCAGTTTACCGAAAAGGGCTTTGCCCCAGTTTATCAAAAAGGGCTTTACCCCAGTTATTAAAAGAGGCTAGGCGTCCAGTTATATGATAAAGCAGCTATGCTGCCAGTGGAGAGTTTGGTTGGGTGGGTTGAGTTATTCCCCACATGGAGAGCTTGGTTGGTACGGGTGGAGAGTAGCGGTTGGTGGGTTGAGTAGTCTCCCCAAATGGGCTTGCATATATCCATTAATAATGCACGTGGTATTGATTTGGGCCTATGGGCCATACCGTTTACAGTAAAGGCTTCGGCCCAGTGATATGATAATGAAAAGGCTTCGGCCCAGTGACATGAATAATGCAAAGGCTTCGGCCTAGTATATGTTGAGATTGAAGTTGGGCTTAGGCCTAGCGAGCTGATATTGTTTTTGGCTCTGAAAGGGGCTTGTTGCGCACTAAGTTTCCAAACTCACCCCCTTCCTAACCTTGCAAGTGAGCCTTGATTTGGGGACTTAGAGTCGGAGGGGATTCAAAGTGGCCACGGTGATCGCTTTTGGGCTTTGAAATAAGTGACTGGTTTTCTTTAGTTTATCTTATTTACTACTTATTTTTGGGTTGTAATAAGGCCATTTTAACTTTGTTTTCCTCTCTTTTCTGGGATTATTTTATTTTTAATAACATTAAACTGGTTGATAATAATTCAAATGGGCTAGACTTAAGGCGTGTTTTCGAAACGATACTTTTTTTCAAAATAACACAACGTTACGATTATTCGATTTATCAAAGATATCCACTCAAAGAAATTTCAACTCGTTATAACGAAGTGTGGCAATGGTTGTGGGCATGTCTAGGATGGGATCCAACCGAAGAGCTTGGTACTTAAGCAGCCTTGATGGCTCACCTCCTCTGTTATGGATACCTACCTGGTGCCCAACTTCCATTCACTTTGTTAACTTAACAAAAGTCAGTTTTTAAAACATTAAAGCGAGACATGGATTTTTAACTTTAATGTGGCACGTCGGATTCGGCCATAACGTCAGGGCCGGGTTTGGGGTGTTACATGACTTCTGTCTGTCTGAAGCTACTTTCAAGCAATCTCTAATGACTTTTACTTTCTCTTCTATTTATTTAACTAGATCAACCCCGTAAATCTGATTTTCATTAAGCTCTCTATAATACAAAGGTGTGCGACATTTACGTCCATACAAAGCTTCATATGGTGTCATCTTCAAACTCGACTGATAACTATTATTTTAGGTAAACTCTATTAATGGTAAGTATTTTCCCCAACAGCTTTGAAATTTCAGTACACAGTATTTAAGTATATCTTCTTGTACCTGAATAACTCTCTCTGACTGACCGTCGGTCTAAGGATGGAAAGCTATACTAAAACTCAACTTTGTGCCCAAAGCTTCCTATAACTTCTTCCAAAACCGTGAAGTAAATCTTGAATCTCTGTCTGAAATGATCGATAATGGTACCTCGTGTAGTCTGGCTATCTCCAAAATATACAACTCGGCCAACTTGTCAAGTGAATAATCCATGCGAACTGGGATAAAATGAGCCGACTTTATTAACTTATCAATCACAACCCATACTACATCTTTCTTTCTTAGTGTCAATGGTAATCTTGTCACAAAATCCATAGTAACTCGGTCCCATTTCCACTTAGGGACTAGCACAGGCTGCAATAAACCTGAAGGTACCTGATGTTCGGCCTTTACCTACTGACAGATCAAGCATCTAGAAACAAACTCTGAAATGTCCCTTTTTATTCCTAGCCACCAGTACATTTTCTTCAAATCATTATACATCTTTGTACTACCTGGATGAATAGACAAAGAACTACTATGTGCTTCCTGTAAGATCTTTCGAATAAGCTCATAATTCTTCGGTACACATACATGTCTCTGAACATCAAACAACCGTCAGAACTGATCTAAAAATCTGACTCTATATCTGACTCACACTGAGCTCTTTTAACTAACAGCTCACTGTCATTTTTCTGAGCTTTACAAATTTCTTCAAGAAACACCAGTTTAGCTCTCAACTCAGCTAAGATAAAACCATCATCTGATAAGGCTAGACTAGTGTTCAAAGATCTTAATGCAAACAAAGATTTCCTACTCAAAGCATGAGCAACAACGTTTGCCTTACCTAATGATAATTGATCACTAGCACATAATCTTTAATCAACTCTAGCCATCTTCTTTGCCTCAAATTCAAATCTTTTTGAGTCATCAAATATTTCAAACTTTTGTGATCAGTGAATATTCGGCACTTCTCACCTTACAAATGATGTCTCCAAATCTTCAGCACAAAAACAATGGCAGCTATTTCTAAATCATGTGTCGAATAGTTCTTCTCATGTGGCTTTAGCTGTCTAGAGGCATAAGTAATTACCTTTCTTTCCTGCATAAGTACACCACCATGTCTATTAAAAGACGCATCACTATAAACCACAAACTCCTTACCTAGTTCTGGTTGTACTAAAACAGGAGCTATAGTCAAAAATGCCTTTAACTTGTCAAAACTCTATTGACACTTCTCAGTCCATTCAAACTTGACATCCTTTCGTAGCAATCTTGTCAGTGGTTAGCTATCATGGAAAATCCCTCTACAAATCGTCTATAATATCCAGCAAGACCAAGAAAACTTTTGACTTTTGATACATTTCTAGGAGGCTTCCAATCAATGATAGCTGAAATCTTGCTCGAATCAACCCTGATACCTTTACCTGAGACAATATGTCCAAGAAAACCAACTTCTCGTAACCAGAACTCACTTTTGTTGAACATGGCATACAACTGATTCTCTCTCAGAATCTGTAAAACTGTCCTCAAATACTCTGCATGCTCAGTCTCATCATGAGAATAAATCAAGATATAATCGATGAACACAACTACAAACTTATCCAAGTACGGCTGAAAATTCAATTCATTAAGTCCATGAAAATGGAAGGAGCATTAGTTAAGCCAAATGGCATCACAAGGAACTCATAATTACCATACCTAGTCTGGAAAGCATCTTCGGGACATCTGACTCTTTAACTCGCAACTGATAATATCCTGATCTCAAATCTATCTTGGAGAACACAATGGCTCCCTTCAATTGATCAAAAAAAATCATCAATTCTAGGCAGTGGATACTTATTCTTTACTATTACCTTATTAAGCTGCTGATAATCCATGCACAATCTCATCGATCCGTCTATCTTTTTCAGAAATAGCACTAGTGCACCCCACAGTGAACTATTAGGTCTTGCAAAGCCTTTATCTGTTAATTCCTGCAACTGAGCTTTCAATTCTTTCAATTCCAACGGGGCCATTCTATAAGGAGAAATAGAAATGGGTGAGGTACCTAGAATCAACTCATTACCAAACTTAACTTCTTAAACAGGAGGCAAACCTGGTAATTCTTCCGGAAACACATTGGGAAACTCACATACCACAGGCATTGATTCAATTTTCAATTCTAGATCTTTAGTGTTCAACAAAAAAGCAAGATAAGCTTCATACCCTTTTCTTAAACATTTCTGAGCAGATGTAACAGAAATCATGGCAAATGAACTATTTGACTCTTCTGAATTAACCCGAAGAGTTTCACCACTTTTACATTTCAACTCAATGAATTTCTTTCCACAATTCACTATCACATCATGTGTAGTCAACCAATCCATACCAAGAATCACATCAAATTCATAAAACGACAATAGCATGAGATCAGCCGAGAAACTGTGACCTCTAATCATCAAAGGGCAATTTCTACATACTTTATCTACTAATACATGCTTGCCTAATGGATTCGATACTTTAATCACAAATTCTGTAGATTCTACAGGCATACTCATACTAGGCATCAATTTCATGCAAACATATGAATGGATCAAACCCGGATCAATCAAAATAATAACTCTAGTATCATGGAGAGAAAATGTACCCGTAATCACACTGGGGGAGGATGCCTCTTCGCGAGCACGGATAGCATAGGTCCTCGCAGGTACTCTAACATCTGGCCTCACTGCTGAATCTTTAGATGCACCTCTATTACTTGCCACAGCTCTCAGATTTCTCAGGGGTCTGCTCCTTACAGGAGCGTTGCCTAATCTTACACTCGGTATTGCTTCTCTTTAAATCATCTTGGGACACTCCCGAATAAAATGGTCTGGTGATCATGATGGGGTGGAGGTCTAATAGCCGAATTTTTACGAACGAACTTGGCAAACCATTCATCATAGCTTGGAAGAAGGCTTCTTGAGGCCCTCCTCCCTGACTAACTGTAACGGGCCTTTCACTACTATCTGGTGGCACCGTCCCTTCTATGGGAGCTGGTGCGTTACTCTCTACATCATTTGCACCAGCTTGTTCGGGATCCATAACTATAAAATAAAACATTTTAAAGTCGTTAGGAGTCGTCACACTATCAACATATAAGTATGACATGTATAGCTAGACTCTTACTCATACTACATATTCCGAGAACCGACTAAAACTTTACTCTAATACCAATAAATGTAACACCCCTTACCCGAGACCATCGCCGGGGTCGAGCACGAGGCGTTACCAAACTTAGCTTACTAATTCAGGGCATAAAAAAAATTACTTTTAAAATTAATATAGTTTCATTCATTCATTGTGTCCCTGAAAAGGGTCCTCGAGACCCTAAAACATGAAATTGAAATGGTTCGGGAACAAATCGAAATCACTAAAAATTTTCGGATCACTTAAATAAATCAAAACAATTTATTTCATATTTCATAAATAAACTATCCATCTGCGACATAGTCACTAAATAAATCATAACTCCAGTTACGAAACTTGAAATTCAAATCCGTAAATTTTATCTGAAACTAGACTTGTATATATCCTTACTAAATTTTTTCAGAATTTTTGGTGTAACACCATCTACCCGTATTCATTGCCGGAATAGGGTACGAGGCATTACCGGAGTTTACTGAACATTTTCAGATAATTTTGAGTCATTTATTATTCATATTTTGAAATAATCATAACGTCTCTCAATTGGGCTCTCGAAACCCAAAACATACATTAGAAACCAACTGGAATAAAATCGAGATCATAAAAATTTTCGCAAAATCTTAAATTATATTTTCATCTAAGTACTTACCATTTCAATGCTCCTTATAATTAAACATGTTACCATTCAATCAATAGCTTGGCACTTGTCTAAGCGTCAAACAACAACATTATTAGTATACTTGCACATATTTCATATAAATTCAACATTAATATACCTATTTTCTCAACATATCACACTTGAATTTAATAATAGTCTCAACTTACATAATTTCCTTGTATCAACATATCAAAGATAATTATATATGTACATGTCACAAAATATATTATTCTCTTACTATTTCTTCATAAGCATATATCATTCATTTCGTCATGTCAATATTTCATGCACCATAATTTCCTTATATCTTGTATATATTTATTTCGGTAATAGTTCATATTAAACTTAACATAAATTAAATTCCATGTACCCATACTTATTTCATTTATCTATCTTCTTAATTATTTCATACAACTATTTTGTACATATATTTCCATATGACCAATTCCTGTAAACATTTCACACAACCATTTCATATAACCATTCCATCTTATACATATTACCTGAATATCGATTGTTCAATAGATATCTTGGCATTTCTCTTCCTCGGTCTTATTTATCTTCGACATGATGTCACAGTATCTTTCAACTACGGTTTTACTCGTTTTCTGTCATGTTGCCATGGTATCTTTCAACCATGGTCTTATTCATTTTCCCGTCATGTTGCCATGGCATCTTTCAACCATGGTATTACTCATTTCAAGTCAGGTTGCCATGGTATCTTTCAACCATGGTCTTATTCATTTCATATCACGTTGCCATGGTATCTTTCAACCATGGTCTTACACATTTCATATCAGGTTGCCATGGTATCTTTCAACCATGGTCTTACACATTCCATATTAGAGAGCACACTCCCGCGAACCTCATCCTTACAGTGGGATTACCAGTCCAGGTTAAATCCCCTGCAACGACAATTACTCTAATGAGCTTGGATCTGAATTACCAGTCCAGGCTAAATTCAGACCCTAATTCGGATTACCCGTCTGGGCTAAATCCATTTTCCACATATTCTTCGGGAGGGCTATATCAGGATAGGATCACCCGTCCGGGCTAGATCCTTTTTACCGTCAATTCTTTTTCAGAGATCCATCGAATTTTCCTTCCATTCAACCGTGATTTTTTTCCCTTTTTTTTTCAAATATATCAATGTTTCATAAATTTCCATATAATGAACATTCAAATCATATTCATATAAAAAAAACATGCATTTCAAGCATTTAAGAATATAATTCAAGTTACACGAACTTACTTGGCGAAATTGCAGAAATATCAAGATTAAGGGGCATTTTGGTAATTTACCATTTTCCCAATTTTCACCCGATCTTAAATTGAAAATTTAATTCAATTTATTAATTTAGATAATAAAAAAATTCATTCCCTTCAATTTGGTCATTTTTGACATTTTTACAAAATTACCGCCTGAAGTTTTACTTTTATTCAATTCAGTCCTTAAGCCTAAAACATGCAAATTAGTCATGCTAGCTGGATATTCATATATATTTTCCTCCTCCTCCTCTCCATTCCACATCCTTAATGTATATAACACACTTGTAAGTAACATTATCTATAATCTTTATTATTTACTTTTATGAATATTCAAGCTGTCCATCTGTGTCATAGTCACTAAATTATTTATATCTGGAGATATATAACTCCAAATTAAGATCCGATAATTTTTCCTGAAACTAAACTCATATATATTCTTACCATAAAATTTTCAGAAGTTTTGGTTTAGCCAATAAGTACAGTTTATTCTTTAAATTTACCCCTGTTCTGCTGTCTAACAGTTCTGACTCTTCTTCACTAAAAATTAATTATATCCTCGTACAAGATTCAAATGATGTTTTCGTTTGTTTCTATGGAAAATAGGCTCATTAAGGATTCTAAACTTATAAATTTAAGCCTGTAATTATTTTTCTCCAATTTTTTATAATTTTCCAAAGTCAAAACAGGGGAACCCGAAATTATTCAGACCTTGTCTAATAAAATTTGTTATATCTCATGATTCAAAATTCCATTGCTTACATAGTTTCTTTTATAAGAAACTAAACTCAATAAGCTTTAATTTCATATTTTATTCATCTTATAATTCGATTTATAAAATTTTTGGTGATTTTTCAAAGTTACACTACTGCTGCTGTCCAAAACAGTTTTAATGAAAAATGTTGATTTCCATTTTGCCCCAAATTTCACAGTTTATATAATTCAGTCCTTGCTCAATTAACCCCTCAATTGAGCTAATTTTTCTCAATTAATACTTTAGTCTATCATTTTAAACTTCTTCATAACCCCTAAAAATCAGAACTTTAGCATTAGACATTAATTCCAAACTCTTTCTTAATTAGGTCCTAAAATGAATTTTCCATCAATTTTACTTGATAAAATCATCATATACCAAAAGTAAAGCCTCAATTCTATGATTATTCATCATATTTTTTCAGCACTCATCCATAAAAACTTTAAAAATTAGCCATGGAATCAAAAACTAATGAAATAGTAAGTTAGACCCAATTGTAAAATTCCAAAAACATAGAAATTTCGAGGAGAAAGCAAGAATTAAACTTACATGAAGCTAGAGCATGAAAACCAGCTTGAACCCCCTTCCATGGCTGTTTTTCAGCTGATGAATATGAACAGAAATGAAGAGAATTCTAGATATTCCAATTTAGTTCCATTTTTATTTAGCAAATTTTGGCAATTTTCCAATTTTGCCCTTATTTCACCCATTTCCTGATTTTTCTCAGCTATTGCTGCCCAAAATATCTCCTTTGGGCTTATTTTCACTTTAGGTCCTTCCTCATTTGACAATTGAGCTATTTAATCCTTTTAGCAACTTTTACACATTTTCCAATTTAATCCTTTTTATTTAATTGACCACCCGAACGTCAAAATTTTCTAACAAAATTTTAATACTACCTTATTGACATTCCATAAATATTTATAAAAATATTTATGGCTCGGTTTATAACATCGAGATCTCGATACCTCTTTTTCTCAATTTCTTGACCAAATAAATCTTTATAAAACACAATTTACTATTCCAAAAATCTTTTAAAAACTACATTTGGCTCGTAAATATTAAATAATATAATCTACGAGTTCATTTGTCGGTTTTTATGGTCTCGAACCACTAGTTTCGACATCGTTGAAATTCAGGCTATTACATTTGGTCTAGCCAATTATACAGTTAATTAGTTAAAGTTTCCCCTGTTACAGTGTTTGGCTGCTCTGACCTCTGTTCAGTACGAATTAATGTTCTCCCTATACAAAACTCAAATAACCATGCCGTTTATTTCTCTTAAAATTAGACTCAATAAGGAATCTATAAATATAAATTATAACTCCTAATTATTTTTGTACAATTTTAGTGAATGTCTAAATTCAAAATAGGGGATTCAGAAATCACTCTGACCCTGTCTCACCAAAATTTAAATATCTCATAAAACAAAATGCCTTTATTTACTCTATTTCTTTCATATGAACATAGACTCAATAAGTTTTAATTCTATATCTCATTCACTATCTAAATCCATTTCGATTATTTTTAGTGATTTTTCAAATTTACGTCATTATTGCTGTCTGATACTGTTTGAAAAGCCAATTTCACCTTTTTCATGATTTCCATGGAACAACTAGCATTTAGGCATACATAACAGCAAACATCTCCTTGATTAGCCATTCCAATAGCTAATCATTATCAAGCATTTACATACCATTCATTAGCCATATCATAAGACCATACACACAAAATGGCTACGATGCAATACATTCCATACTCAAAATGAAACATCTAGCTATACCAAAATAATCTTTGTGATAGTGTGCCCGGACTTCCGACATACTTTACGATCCCCGAGTTAGCTTGACAAAACTATAAAAAGAAGGAAAATAGAGGGGGTAAGCATTAAGCTTAGTAAGTTTGCATGCAAATAAATAACAACATTCATAAGAATTATCTTACTACTTGGCATGATACTACTTAATGTAACTTCATTAATTGTCATAGACATATTTTAAACTTCTTCACTTACTCACTTACTTAAATACTTACTTACTTAATCAAATTTATTAATACATTTTACTTACCTTTTTCCTTATCAAGCATAAATGAACATTATATACTTACCTTTGCTCTTCTAGCATGAACTCGTCTTACCTTACCTTACCTTGATATTCTCTTTAAATTTTCCCGTAGAACCACTTGGAATACTAAGGATACACGGGTACCTTACCATTGCCATGACTTGTCCTGGTCTTACGTGGTATCCTTTTGAAACTTACCATTGCCATGTCTCAACATGGTCTTACATGGTATCCTTGCCTTATGAACTCACCAATGCCATGCTTTGGCATGGTCTTACATGGGACCTTTGCCTTATAGAAACTTATTAATGCCATGTCTTAGTGTGGTCTTACATGATATCCTTTCCTTAGAAACCTTACCAATTTTCATGCCTTGGCATGGTCTTGCATGGTATCCTTAAACCCTAATGTCATGACATTTGTATCCTACACATTCCTAAGGTTCAACTAGGACTTTCTGAAATTACTTATCCGTCAATTCATGCTTGAGTCTTCTTTTAATAATTTCATAAAATAAATATACACATGCTGGAAATTAATAGCATTAACATAAAATAATAGAATACTGCATTTATTTACCGCAAACTTACCTCGAAACAAAATACGATCAACTATATCGATTTAGTCCACTATCTTTTTCTTTCCCCGGTCTAACTCTAGATTTCGTTCTTCTTGATCTATAATAATAAATTTAGCTTATTTAATACTCACATTTATTAAAATAGCCATTGACTCAAACTTTGGCAAAATATCATTTTTGCCCCTAACTTTTACATATTTACACTTTTGCCCCAAGGCTCGGAAATTAAACTTCATCCTATTTTCTTATGTTTTATTTCATGCGATCATTTTTTCCTTCTATGGAAACATCAAATTCTCACTCTAACATGTACTTATGAACACTAGGTATTTTTACCGATTATGTCGTTTTACTCGTTTTCACTTAAAATCGCTTAGCAAAAGTTGTTTAACACAATTTAAAGATTCATATTCTATCATAATACATCAAAATAAACACATTTCACCTATGGGTATTTTTCCAAATATAAACTCTAGGTTAAATTATTGCTAGAATAAACTTAATCAAGTTACCAAGACTCTAAAAACGTAAAGAACATTAAAAACGGGGCTAAAACGGACTTACAATCTAGCTTGGATGCTTGAAAAACCCTAGATATGTCTTCCTCATGTGAAATTCGGCCAAAGGGTTTGAAGATTGACAAAAATTGGCTTTTAATTTTGTTTTTAATTCATTTTAATAACTAAATGACCAAAATGCCCTTAATTAAAAACTATGGTGTTTTATCTTCCTTTAGGTATTTTTGTCCAAACTAGTATAATGGTCTAATTACTATCCAATGACCTCCACTTTAAAAACTCATTACTCACAAGTACTTAGTACCTTTGTTAACTAGAACACACATTTTACAACTTTTGCAATTTAGTCTTAAATATCAAATTAGAGACTCTATCGATAAAATTTCTAAACAAAATTTTCACACAATCATGCAATCATGCCATAGACCATAAAATGATAATAAAATACAATTTTCTACCTCAAATTTGTGGTTTCGCAACCACTGTTCCATTTAGGCCCTATTTCGGGATGTTACACTAATCATAAAAGTTTGAAATACTTGATGACTCAGAAAGATTTGAACTTGAGGCAAAAAAGATGGCTAGAGTTGATTAAATATTATGAACTAGTGATCGATTTTCACCCGGGTAAGGCAAACGTAGTTGCTGATGCTTTGAGTAGAAAATCTTTATTTGCATTAAGAGCTTTGGACACTAGTTTAACCTTATCGGATGATGGTTCTATCTTAGCCGAATTAAGAGCTAAGTAATGTTTCTTGAAGAAATTTGTGAAGTTCAGAAAGATGACAGTGAGTTGCAAGCCAAAAGAACTCAGTGTGAGTCGGGTATAGAGTCAGATTTTTAGATCAGTTTTAACGGTTTTTTAATGTTCAGAAATCGGATATATGTACCAAATAATGATGAGCTTATTCGAAAGATTTTAGAGGAAGCACATAGCAGTTCTTTGTCTATTCATCCAAGTAGTACAAAGATGTATAATAATTTGAAGAAAATGTATTGGTGGGTAGGAATGAAGAGAGATATCTCAGAGTTTGTTTCTAGATGCTTGATCTATCAACAGGTAAAAGCTGAACATCAGGTACCTTCAGGTTTATTGCAGCCTGTGTTAGTTCCTGAGTGGAAATAAGACCGAGTTGCCATTGATTTTGTGAGAGGATTTCCGTTGACACCGAGAAAGAAAGATGCAGTATGGGTTGTGATTAATAAGCTAACGAAGTCAGCTCATTTTATTCCAGTTTGTATGGATTAGTCACTTGACAAGTTGGCTGAGTTATATATTTCAGAGATAGTCAGAGTAGATGGAGTACCGTTATCGATTATTTTAGATAAAGACTAGAGATTCACTCCGCGATTTTAGAAAAAGTTACAGGAATCTTTGGGAACAAAGTTGAGTTTTAGTATAGCTTTCCATCCTTAGACCGACGGTTAGTCAGAGAGAGTTATTCAGATACTTGAGGATATGCTCAGATGTTGTGTCTTAGAATTTCAAGGTAGTTGGGAGAAATATTTTTTGTTGGTAGAGTTTGCTTATAATAATAGTTATCAGTCGAGTTTGAAAATGGCACCTTATGAAGCTTTGTATGGACGTAAATGTTGCACACCTTTGTATTGGACAGTGCTTAAAGAAAATTAGATTTACGGGGTTGATTTAGTTAAAGAAACTGAAGAGAAAGTGAAAGTTATCAGAGATTGCTTGAAAGTAGCTTCAGATAGACAGAAGTCTTTTGTAAACTTGAAAAGAAAAGAAATTGAGTATCAAGTTGGTGACAAAGTGTTCTTGAAAGTATCCCCGTGGAAGAAAGTCTTTAGATTTGGTAAGAAAGGCAAACTAAGTCCACGTTTTATTGGACTGTTTGAGGTGACTAAAAGAGTTGGGCCATTAGCATATCGGTTAGCTTTGCCGCCTGAGTTAGAGAAGATGCATGATGTGTTCCATGTGTCCATGTTACATCATTACCATCCTGATCCTTCACATGTGATTTCATAGACAGAGGTTGAAATTTAGCAAGATATGACTTATGGTGAAAAACCGGTAAAACTTTTAGCTCGAGAGGTCAAGCAACTAAGGAAAAAAGTATTGCACTTGTGAAAGTATTATGGATTAGGCATGGGTTAGACGAGGCTACATGGGAGCCTGAAGAGGTCATGTGAAAACAGTATCCAAATCTTTTCACAGGTAAGATTTTTGAGGACGAAAATCCCTAAAGGAGGGAGAAATGTAACATCCCAAAATAGGGCCTAAACGGAACAGTGATTATGAAACCATGAATCTAAGATAGAAAACTTTATTCTGATTAATTTTTATAATTTACGTAGTGATTAGAAGCATGTGTTAGAGTATCGATGGAAAATTTTATAGATAGCATGCTTAATTTGCCTACTAGGGCTTAATTGCAAAATTGATAAATATGAGTTTTAGATGCTAAAGGATTAAATTGAAGAGTATAATTGAAGTAGAGGTCCTTAAATGGAATTAGACCATTAGGTTTTTATGGACAAAAATGGACATACATAGATAAAAATAACTAAAGTTTTAATGAACGATATTTTAGTCATTTGGTAATTAAAAGATTAAAAAAAGGAAAAAGATGGAAAAATGAGTCCATCTTCTTCATTAGGCCAAAATTTCAAGGATTCTTCATAGCTAGGGTTTTTTCAAGCTTCCAAGCTTCATAGTAAGTGAGTCCAAGCCCCGTTTTTAATGTTCTTTAAGTTTTTGAAGTCCAGTAACTTGATTTAGCTTATTCTAGCAATAAGTTAACCTAGGGCTCATATTTGGAAAAATACCCATAAGTGAAATGTGTTTATTTTGATGTTTTATGGTAGAATATGAAGCTTGAAATTATGTTAAACGACTTGACCTAAGCGATTTTAAGCGAAAACGAGTAAAATGACATAATCGGTAAAAATACCTAATGGTCATAAGTACATGTTAGAGTGGGAATTTGATGTTGTCGTAGGTAAATAAATGACCAGCATGTCATAAAACATAAGAATTAGGGACAAAGTTTCATTTCCGAGCCTTAGGGAAAAAGTGTAAATATGCAAAAGTTTAGGGGAAAAATTATAATTTTCCCAAAGTTAGACTTAAGGATTGTTTTGATAAATGTGAATATTAAATAAGTTAAATTTGCTATTATAGATCAAGAAGAATGAAATTTGGGGTTAGATCGAGGAAAGAAAAATGTTGAGGACTAAATCAAAATATTTGATCGTATTTTGTATTGAGGTAAGATTGCGGTAAATAAATGCAATGTTTTATTATTTATAATTAATGATGTTATTTTTCAGCATCTATATATTTATTTTGTAAATTTATTCCTTGATGATTCAAGCAAGAATTGATGGAGAAATGATACTTGAAATTCCCGATTGAACCTTAGGAATGTGTAGGATACAAATGTCATGAAATTAGGGTTTAAGGATACCAAGTAAGACCATGCCAAGGCATGGCATTGGTAAGTTCTACAAGGCAAGGAAATCATGTAAGACCATGTCAAGACATGGCATTGATAAACTACTATAAGGCAAATATCCCATGTAAGACCATGCCAAGGCATGGCAATGGTGAGTTCATAAGGCAAGGATACCATGTAAGACCATGTCAAGACATGGCAATGGCAAGTTTAAAAAGAAAAGGTACCCGTGTATCCTTAGTATTCCAAATGGTTCAAAAAAAAATTCAAAGAGTGTGCCAAAGGGAAGGTAAGATAAGTCCATGTTCTAAAGGTTCAGGTTATCTTGATAATTCATTTAGAATGTTGTTATTTATTTAAATGCAAACTTACTAAGCTCTATGCTTACTCCCTTTCTTTTCTCCCTTTTTTATAGTACCAGAAAGCCAATTCAGAAAATTGTAAGGACATCAGAGATTGCCTCACACTATCAACGAGTTATCTCGGTATTTTGTGACTAGAAATACTTTAAGTTATGACATGTATAAGGACTTGGCTATTTTGTGTGTATTTCCTTATGATATGATTATAGAATGGAATGTGAATAATTGGTAATGATTAGTTTATGATATAGCTAAATAAGAACATGTTTTGGTATTATGTATGCCTAAATGAGGTTTGATGCAAAGAAACTATGAAAGAGTAAGAGTTGGCCATGGAACAGTTAGGAAACAGCAGCAGTGACGTGGTTTTGAAAAATTGATAAAAATTATATAAATGGAATTAAATGGTGAATGAAATATATAATTAAAGCTTGTTGAATCTATTTTCATAGAAAAGAAACAGAGTAAGCAAAGAAAGTCTATATTCTGAAATATTTAAATTTCTGTAAGACTAGTTTAGATTGACTCCGTGATCCCTTGTTACAACTTTGGAAAATCACTAGAAATTGTAAAAAAATAATTATAAGTAAACATTTATATTTCTAGATTCCTTCGTGAGTTTATTTCATTAGAAACAAACATAAACATTATCTAATTTTTGTATAATGACATAATTGATTTTTAGTGAAGAGAGGTCAGGTCCACTAAACTGTGAAACAGGGGAATCTTTAATGAATAAACTGTACTAATTGGCCAAACCAATAATTCTGGAAAAATTATGTTAATAAGATATATGAGTATAGTCTGATGGAAAATTTACGGATTTAAATGTCAAGTTTTGTAACTTGAGTTATAATTAATTTAGTGACTATTACGCAGACGGGCAGTTTTATTATGAATAGTGAAATAAATTGTTTTGATTTGTGTAAGTAATCGAAATTTTTTCAATGTTCCCGGTTTGGTCCCGAACCGTTCCAATTGCACGTTTTAGGGCCTCGATGGCCCTTTTTAGGGATTTATTGGATGAATGTGAGCGAATTAATATTTTTTTAAAAAGAAATTTTTTTATGCCCCGAATAGGTAAGATAAGTCTGGTAACGCCTCGTGCTCGACTCCGGCGACGGTCTCGGGTAAGGGGTGTTACAGTATTTATACTATTTTTTGTTGTATTTATTGATGACATATTGATTTATACATGTGATGAATCCAAGCATGCCGAACATCTGAGAATAGTATTACAGACTTTGCGTGATAAGCAATTATATCCGAAGTTTAGTAAATGTGAATTCTGGTAAGGAGAAGTCGATTTTCTAAGCCCCATTGTATCAGCATCAGGTATCCGAGTCGATCGAAGTAAAATTTTAGCTATTTTGAATTGGAAGCCTCCGAGAAATGTCTCCGAAGTTTGTAGTTTTCTCGGACTTGCTGGTTATTATAGACGGTTCGTAAAAGGCATTTTGATGATTGCAACTCCATTAATTAAACTGCTTCAGAAAGATGTGAAGTTTGAATGGTCCAAAAAGTGTCAAAAAAGCTTTGATCAATTGAAATCCCTATTGACTAAAGCCCTAGTGTTAGTACAACCCGAATCGGGTAAATAATTTTTGATTTATAGTGATACTTCGTTGAACAGTTTTGGATGTGTTTTGATGCAGGAAGGCAAAGTCATTTCTTATGCTTTGAGATAGTTAAAGCCGCACGAAAAGAACTATCTGATGCACGATCTGGAATTTGGCGCCACTATCTGTTTGGTGAGAAATGTCATGTATATTTTGATCATAAGAGTTTTGAAATATCTGATGACCTAGAAAGATTTGAATCTATGACAAAGAAGATGGCTGGAATTGCTAAAAGACTATGAGCTTGTGATTGATTATCATCCGAGAAAAGCAAACGTTGTTGCTGATGCTTTGAGTCAAAAAACATTGTTTTCTCTGCGTGCGATGAATGCTCATTTGATTGTGTGTAATGATGGTTCGGTTTTAGTGGAGTTGAAAGCGAGACCTTTGTTCTTATAGGATATTATTGATTCTCAAAAAGTTGATAATGAGATTTTAGCAAAACGAACTTAGAGTGATTTAGATTCTGGTTCAAAATTCAGAGTTGATAAAGATGATTGTTTGAGATTTCGAGATCGGATTTGTGTTCCAAGAAATCTAGAGTTAATTCAAATGATTTTGAACGAAGCCCACAATAGTCATTTATCTGTGCATCATGGTAGTACGAAAATGTATAATGATCTGAAATAGCTTTATTGGTGGCCTGGTATGAAGCGTGATATCTCTAAATTTGTTGCGAAATGCTCAATTTGTCAGCATGTTAAAGCTGAACATTAACTGCCATCTGGTTTGTTACAGCCGATTATGATTTCAGAATGGAAATGGGATAGAGTGGCTATGGATTTTGTTTCGAGTTTGCCCCTATCTCCGTGAAAGAAAGATAAAATTTGAGTTGTAGTTGATCGATTGACGAAATCAGCCCATTTTATTTTGGTACGATCAGATTACTCACTTGATAATTTAGCTGAGTTATACATTTCCGATATTGTGAGATTGCATGGTGTGCCATTATCTATTGTGTCAGACAGAGATCCGAGATTCACATCGCTATTTTGGAAGAAATTGCAAGATGCTTTGGGTATGAAATTGCATTTCAGTACTGCATTTCACCAACAGATGGATGGTCAATCTGAGCAGATTATTCAAATCCTCGAGGATATGTTGAGATGTTGCATTCTTGAGTTTGAAGGTACGTGGGAAAAGTATTTACCTTTGATTGAATTTGCTTATAATAATAGTTTACAATCGAGCATAAAATGGCACCGTACGAAGCCTTATATGGTTGCAAATGTCGTACACCTTTGTATTAGACTGACCTCAGCGAGAATAAGATTCACGGGGTTGATTTCATAAAATAGCTAAACAGAAAGTAAAAGTGATTCGAGATAGTCTGAAAGCAGCTTTCGATCGTCAGAAATCTTATTCAGATTTGAAATGAAAAGACATTGAATTTGAGATCGGAGACAAAGTGTTTCTGAAAGTCTCACCATGGAAAAATGTAACACCCCAAACCCGGCCTAGATGCTATGGCCGAATTTGGTGTGTCACATTGAAGTGTTTTTGCGAAAAACATGTTTTCATTGAAAACCCTTCTTAAAATAAAAGAAACTCTAATTAACTTAAAAAGAAACCTTTCAGTTACGAAAGCCTTGTTTAAAACATTTGAAAAAAAACTTAGTTGCGAAAACTTAGAAAACATACTATAATTTAAGAAATCCAGGTTGAACTTCTCGTAATTACAATGAAAATAAGAATAATAATTTAAGTAATAATAACACAATGAAAACCTTATTACAATCTGGTCTGAAACATACTTAAAAAGAAATAAAAACTTAAATGCTTAAAAAAAAAGTCTGAATTATCTTGCTAGCCGGCTACCCAGAGTCCCTCCAAACATCGAACCTTCTACTCAGCATCACCTGAAAATAAAATAAAAGAGGGGGGTTAGTTTCCGCAAACTCAGCATGTACAACCTTCGGCAAAAACAAGCATTCAAAAAAAATCATTCATCAATCATGGAATGCAATCCCATCCAAATTATCCATTTGTTACACACCAGCTCCATCCCTCGTCACACCATGTAGGGATATAAATATCGACCCACCCCAGCCCACACACCATGGTAGCCCAGTTGCGGAACTACCTTTATTTACATATTAGGCTTTAAAAGTCGTTGGTGAGTCCATGATTGTCAAGCAACCATGCGATCCTCATATACTTACTCCGTTCCATAATTCCCACCCATATGCAACCTAAGCAAAATATCATATGTATGCATGTCACATCCATAAACTTACATTCTACACCTAGGGTTATTTTGGTTATTTTTGCCCTTAGGGGCATTTCGATAATTTTCCCTTAATTACAGTTTTCACTTACCTTGGCCCGTTAACAAGTCCCGTCAGCTATGATGAACGAACACTATGCACCAGGTAGGATTCTAGAGAAGAGGCGGTGAGTCATTAAGACTGCTTAAGTACCAAGCTCTCCCTAGATCCAATCCTAGACATGCATATACCCGTTGCCACACCTTAACCCTTTGACTTGTCCACGGTCGCAATATATTAATTAAGTCTTATTTGAATATCATATACTAGGCCCAAAACCCCTTACAAAGCCCAAACAATTTCACATACCTGTATCTAGCCCATTAAGCCCAATCATATTCATATGGCCCATTAGGCCCAAATCACCTGTATATGGCCCATTAGGCCCAAATCACATTTATATGGCCCGTTAGGCCCAGTCACATTCATATTGATGCTCACATAAAAGTTCCTATCACTTAGCATCAACATTCAGTTTTTGCCTATTATGGGCCCAACAGCCCACCGGGCCCATTTAGCCCATTCTGGCCCATATGGCCAAATCACAACCCAAGTCCACAGAATCACCCATGGGCCTCAAGCAACCTATCAGTCACCCCCTTACAAGTGTTCGCACACTCACAAGATTACAATAGCCAAACTTTCAGCTTTTCGGCATTTTGGCTTTTGCCGATACATAATGTGTGTGCAGTGTATGTACACACTTGGTAAGCAAGCATGATGCGATCTCCTTAGCCCAAAACTACAATTGATATCACTCAAATATTAATCAGACGTACTTATTGATTACTTTACCAAAAGTTGGAATCTCACCTTAACCTTACTTGAGCGCCAAGCCTTTACTAGCTTTTACTTTGATCACTAAACACGCGTATTTCTCAGATCTAAAGAGAAAATCAGTAGGAATCCGAAACCAAGATCTGAAACTAATTCCCTACCAAAGTCGATTAGAAGGAAGTGAGGGACCGAATACTCGACACTTATCAAAAACTGATTGGGAGAGCGAACACTTACACTAGAATCGACTGGGTGGAAAGAGTAGTGGCAGCACCAAGGGTATTGGCTCTTAGAGATTTGAATGGAAAAAATTGATTACTCAGCACCAAATAAGAGAGGAAGGAGAATTGGCTAAAGCAAAGAAAATATTGAGTAGATGAGGGATAAGAATTCGGCACAAAGAAAGAAAAGAAAAAAAAGGGTTTTCGGCTTCTTAGAGAAAAGGGTTTCTAGCACAAAGTGAAGGGAAATTCATCATTAGCTTTTCAACCCTCCCATTCGGCATCTATTTATAGGGCTACAGCCGAATTCTTCAAGCCCAAGTTCCCAATTCAGCTCCACTTACTCCTCACTTCTCATCTCCTCATTTTTCTCCCTAATACCCCCTTGATCCTTTCCTTAATTTTCTCTTCTTAACATTCCCTTTAGCGTCCATCTTCATGCCACTTCCATCCTTCTAAAAGGCCAAAATTAAACTCTAAAAATACTAAGCTAGGATTCAAACCTTGGACCCCCTTGCTAGCTACTAACGCCACCTTACTACACCTTATGTGGCGTCACTTAGCCACTCCACCACAAGCTCTTTTTGTGTCCAATTGTTTCTTTATTTATTCAAAAGCCCACCTACTTTTCAGCCCTGATTCTTTTAATAATTAACTTATAATTTCTTCTACCCCTTAATTCGAACTCAACCTTAGCTAAGACCTACTAAAATTATCGCTTGGATAAGAATATTAAACACAATTTTTATCAAAATCAAAAATAAAGAAAATTCGGGATTTCGGGATTTTTGGATTTCGAGATTTTTGGGCAGTTACAAAAAAAGTACTCTGATTTGGCAGAAAAGGCAAATTGAGTCTGAGGTTCATTGGGTTGTATGAGATTATTGAGCGTGTCGAGTCGGTTGCATATAGATTATTGTCACTACCTGAGCTAGAAAAGATACACAATGTATTTCACATATCGCTGCTTCGACGATATAGATCCAATCCTTTGCATGTAATTCCTTCGTCTGAGATTGAGATTCAGTGTGATATGACGTACGAAGAAGAATCGATTCGTATTTTAGCTTGTGAGGTTAAAGAACTGCGAATAAAAAAAATTTTTAGTAAAAGTATTGTGGCATCGACACAGTGCTGAAGAGGCTACATGAGAGCCTGAAGATGCTATGAGACAGCAATATTAGAATCTGTTCAATGGTAAGATTTTCGGGGATAAAAATCCCTAAGGGGGGAGAATTGTAATAGTTCGGTTTAGACCCTAGTAGGAATAGTGGTTTTGTAACACCCCAAACCTGGCCTAGACGATATGACCGGATCCGGTGTGCCATATTGATACGTTCAAAACGTTTCGTATTACTTAGTTTGGAAAACTTAGTTGGGGTTGTAAAAGATACTTTCTAAAGCAGGTTAAAGTGAATAGAAGCTGTGCACCAGGTAGGAAACCAGGAAGAAGAGGAGGTGAGTCCGTCGGACTGCTTAAGTACCAAGCTCCCTTCGGTTCCAATCCTAGACATGCACACCACCATTGCCACACCTTAACGACTCGTATAATTTTTAGAAAACCGTCTGGTTGTGTCTATCTTAAGAAAATGATTAAGTTTGAAAACGTTTGGTTAGCGGAAGTCTTACGTGTAATTGAGTTATTTTGAAATCCCTTAATGTTTTTGAAAACGCGTCCTAAAGCTAACCCATTTTCCTTTGTTATCATAGTTTTTTTCATCATAATAAAATAAAATAATAAAAGTAAAACAAAACCATAAAAAAATAATTAAAAGGCCTTATTACACTTAAAACCCAAAACCATAAATGAAATTAAAAGGACGTCCAGTTCACCAGAAAGAAACCAGGTTTGTAGAAACATGTGGCCAGTCCGAATCCCTCGCAGCTCCAAGCCCACTATGGTTGAGGATTACCTGCGAGGATGAAAATAAGGGGTGAGTTTTGGGAAACTCAGTGTGTAATCCAACCCAACCATAGCCTAAATCAGTTCAAACCACAGAGACAGAATAAGTTGGCCTCAGCCCAGAACAGATATCAGAATAAAGCCCGTAGGCCCAGGACAGACCAGAATAGATATATCATGCTTATGCAGAAACCCAACCATATCCAACCACATACACCCCCATACCATCCTTTCACCATGTGGGGAGACTACTCGACCCTCCCAACCGCTACACGCCACAGAAATATGCAGCATGGCTGCCAGATACAGAAAATGTGACAGAGTCACCAGATACAGATATTTTGTGGCAGTGCCACCAGAACAAATATATGTGGCAGGGCCACCAGAACATATAATTTGTGGCATAGCCACCATGACCCTTCCTCCATAATATAACCCATGTCCCCATGCAACAAATATTCATTCATGGCATACATCATACAGATTTAATTCATCATGCTTTTCAAACAAAATTAACCCTAGGGGTATAAAGGTCATTTTGCACACATAGGGGTATAATGGTAATTTTGCATACATAGGGGTATTCTAGTAAATCTAACTATTTCTAAGGTTTTCATGCATATCGTAGCCATTACGTTTAGCCAGAAACACTTACCGAGCGTTCTTACCGAATTGGGCCCCTTGGCCCATTAACCCAGTTTTGGCCCATTAAGCCCAAAATATTAAAACGTACGACATCACGCGTACCACAGTTTTATCACTTCCGATTACCAGTAATAATTACCCATATGTCTTACGAGCATTCGCACACTCGCAAGTGCCCAAAATATTGATTTTTCGGCATTTCGGCTTTTCATCTTTTGCCGATCTAGCCTATGAGAGGGTGTCACTTACACACATGTTTTCAGAATTTCCTCGTCGAGATCTACACCTGAACTGCCTACAATTGAATCACTTACTATTACTCCAAATATCAAAAATACAATTGAGTATCTAGTCCCTTACCATATTCGGCCAAACATGTCAAAAACCCTTATTGCTCTTACCTTACTGCCGAAAGATGGTTAACTCCAAAGATCCGATCGTTCCACCTGTCCAAGCCCTTGATCAACCGCCTCTAAATCACACTATTACCAAAACGAAATAGTTATTACGACCCCTCAGGGTTACAAGTCCAAATTGACAACCTCCCTAACTTTTAGGGATTTCGGCTTTTCCTAAAATATGTAAGAAGACTAAGTTTTGGCGAAGACTTACCACCGATTCCTTAGTGACTGATTCCAATGAGTTTCCCACTCGATCCTGATGTAGATCTAAGCCCTCAAATGATAACAAAAGTCGATATTTCAGTGACTTCAGTATTCGGCCAAGTCCCTTTTAATGTGGGGTTTTTCGGCTTTTTTGCAACTTGTGTTTAGAAAGGTAAAACAAGAGGGTTTTGCTATGGTCTTGTCGTCAAAAATTGAGGTTTTAGAGGGCTGGTGAATCGGCCACAAATGATGAAGGGAAGAGATGTGGTTTTGGTTATAAAAAATCGGCACAAAAAGAATAAGCTTTCGGGATTTCGGCTTTTTATGATGTTCGGCTTATAAGGCCAAAAATAAAAAGATTAAGGATGTGATGAAGAGTAAAGAGATAGAAGGGTTCGGCTATGGAGAAGGAAGAGGAGAAGGTAGATGGAGAAAAAGAAATAAAGAAAAGAGGAGAAGAAAAGATGATCAGAATTTCGGCACAACACACCCCAAATGCCGAAATTCCCACTACTACAATACCTAGCCGAATTTCCCATGCTAGAGTCCCTTGGCCGGCCACCTCTTGCTCCTTGATCAGCTCCTAGATTTCCTCCCTTATCTTTATCCTTATTCAATCCCCTTACCTTCTTAAACTCTTCCTGGCAGACTTTTATTTCAGTTCCATTACTTCCCTTTCCTGTACATAAAAATTAATCACTTAATTTACTGTCATTGTGACTTGAACCTGGGTCCTTCCCAAGCTTCCACACGCCACTAACATCCTTCCCAGTGGCGTCTCATGCCACTTTACCACTTGCTTCCTTGTGATCCATTTTTCACAAATAATTCCTAAAAAGCCCAATTTATCAGAACCCCTTTCCCCTACAGATTTAAAATTAATTAAAACTATCGGGTTTTATCCTAAGCTTGGGCCTTCTAGAGGCCCACTATCACAATTAACCCTATGCTTAACAAGCAGAACACAGAATTTTGAATTTTACAAACTTTTTTTTTCAGAATTCCCAAAAATTTGGGGCGTTGCAACTCTAGCCTCCTTAAAGAAATTTCGTCCTCGAAATTTACCTGATCCGAACAGATGAGGGTATTGTTGTTGCATTGCCTCCTCTGGCTCCCAAGTAGCTTCTTCTCTGCCATGGTTATGCCAAAGCACTTTCACTTATGGTACAGATTTCCTCCTCAGAACCTTAACGTCTCGATCCAATATTTGTACAGGCTCCTCTTCAAAGGTCAAATCAACTCGCACCTCAATTTCTGCAACCGGCACGACATGAGTAGGGTCAGAACGATAACGCCTTAACATGGAGACGTGAAAAACATCGTGAATCCTGTCTAACTCTGAAGGCAATTCCAACTGATAAGACACTGGGCCTACTCGCTTCAAAACCCGATAAGGCCCAATGAACCGCGGACTCAACTTTCCCTTCTTACCAAACCTTAGTATCTTCTTCCAAGGTGAAACCTTCAAGAAGACCATATTGCCCACTGAGTATTCAATCTCCTTATGCTTCAGATCTGCATATGACTTTTGCCTATCAGACGCTGCATTTAACCGATCTCTAATTAACTTGACCTTATCCTCAGTATCTGCCACCAACTCAGGTCCAAGAACTTGTCGCTCCCCCAGTTCAGTCCAACAACTAGGTGTTCGACACCTTCGCCCATACAGTGCTTCATAAGGTGCCATTCGAATACTCGACTGATAACTATTGTTGTATGCAAACTCTGCCAAAGGCAAGTAATCCTCCCAACTACCTCAGAAATCAATAACACATCCCCTCAACATGTCTTCCAGAATCTGAATAACTCTTTTCGACTGACCATCAGTTTGGGGATGGAAAGCCGTACTAAACTTCAATCGCGTTCCCAACGCCTCATGCAACTTTTGCCAAAACCGAGATGTGAATCTAGGATCCCGATCAGAGATAATCAAAACTGGAACTCCATGCAGTCGCACAATCTCCGCCACATACAACTTGGCTAACTTATGAAGAGAAAAGTCTGTACGAATAGGTATAAAATGAGCCGACTTGGTCAACCTATCCACAATCACCCATATCGAGTCTTTCTTCGATGGTGTCAAGGGTAGCCCACTCACAAAGTCCATGGTTACCCTCTCCCACTTCCAAAGTGGTATTTTTACTGGCTGCAATAATCCAGAAGGTAACTGATGCTCAGCTTTCACTTGCTGGCATGTCAGACATTTCCCCACAAATTCCGTTACCTCTCGCTTAAGTCCAGGCCACCAATACAGTTCTCGCAAGTCATGGTACAACTTATTCTTTCCAGGATGCATGGCACAAAGTCCCCCATGAGATTCCTTCAAAATTGACTGTCTCAAGTCAGAGTCCTTCGGAACACAAATTCTTCCTCGAAAACACAGAACCCCACCATCATTTATCCCAAACTCAGAAGTTTCCCCTTCCTTAACTTGTTGAAAACGAGGGACCAAAGACTCATCCTTCAACTACTTCTCTTTAATCTGATCCATCCAGGTTGGCCTTACTTGCAATTCAGCCAACAGACTTCCATCGTCAAACAGACTTAGACGAGCAAACATTGCTCTCAGATTAGATACAGCTCTACGACTTAGAGCATCGGCCACCACATTAGCCTTGCCTGGGTGATATTCGATTGAACAATCATAATCCTTAAGCAACTCGATCCATCTCCTTTGCCTAAGGTTCAGTTCCTTCTGAGCCAGCAAATACTTGAGACTCTTATGATCTGTGTATATAATACACCTTTCCCCATACAAGTAGTGTCTCCAAATTTTAAGCGCAAAGATCACTGCTGCTAACTCCAAATCATGAGTAGGATAGTTCCCTTCGTGAGGCTTAAGTTGTCGAGACGCATAAGCAACCACCTTACCCTCTTGCATCAACACACAACCCAAACCTACGTGTGATGCATCACTGTACACAGTAAAATCTTTCCCAGACTCTGGTTGAATTAACACAGGTGCTTCAGTCAGAACTTTCTTCAACCTCTCAAAAGCTTCTTGCTGCTTCTCTGTCCAAATAAACGGTACTCCTTTCCTTATATGTTTTGTGAGAGGTGCTGCCATCATAGAAAAACCTTCCACAAACCTTCTGTAGTAACCTGCCAATCCTAGGAAACTTCGAATTTCTAAAACTGACCTAGGTGGCTTCCATTCCAAAATTGCTTCAATCTTTTGAGGATCCACTCTAATCCCCTCTGCAGAGACCACATGCCCCAAAAAGGTTACCTCCTTCAACCAGAACTCACACTTGCTGAACTTCGCATAAAGTTCCTTCTCCCTTAACACTTGCAACACAGTGCGGAGATGCTCATCATGTTTTGCTTCGGTCTTAGAATATACCAGAATATCGTCAATAAAGACGACCACGAACCGATCCAGAAATGGTTGGAACACACGATTCATCAGATCCATAAACACTGCAGGAGCATTTGTTAGCCCAAATGGCATAACCAAAAATTCATAATGACCATAACGAGTCCTGAATGCTGTCTTGTGAATATCTGCCTCCTTGACCCTTAACTGATGATATCCAGATCGAAGATCGACCTTGGAAAATACAAAAGCTCCTTTAAGCTGGTCGAACAGATCGTCAATCCTTGGCAGAGGGTACTTATTCTTAATCGTCAGTTTGTTCAACTGGCGATAATCAATGCACATGCGCATTGTCCCATCCTTCTTCTTCACGAATAGCACCGGTGCTCCCCATGGAGACACGCTTGGCCTAATAAAGCCCCTATCCAACAATTCTTGAATTTGCGCCTTTAACTCTACTAACTCCTTTGGTGCCATCCTATATGGTGCAATGGACACTGGTGCTGTCCCAGGCAACAGGTCGATTCCAAATTTAACTTCCCGATTTGGGGGCAATCTTGGAAGCTCCTCCGAAAAGACATCTTGGAACTCTTTTACAGTCCTAACCTTATCCACTGTCAGCTCCTCTACATCTATTTGACTTACAAATGCCAAATAGGCCTCACAACCTTTCTGAATCCACTTTTCAGCCCTCAATGCCGATATCACATTAGACAAATAGTCTCTTCGCTCGCCTATCACCATAACCTCATCCCTTTCCGTGGTCCTTAGCACCATTCGCTTAGCAGCACAGTCCAGAGTCGCCTTATGCTTAACAAGCTAGTCCATTCCCAGAATGATGTCAAACTCTCCAAACGGCAACACCATTAGATCGCCAGGAAAGATCCTACCTTGAGTTTCTAAGGGTACATCCTTATACAGCTTGTCTACCCTAACCGAGTGACCCAAGGGACTTAGCACAGATACCCCACTCACTATCTTTTCAGAATGCACTCCCAAAGACACAGATATGGCACACGCAACATAAGAATGAGTAGATCCAATATTCACTAAGGCAGTATACGGCATATTAGAAACTAAAAACGTACGAGTTATGACATCAGGTGCGTCGCCCTCCTCTCGACGACGAGCTGCATACACCAACGCTGGCAGTCGAGCCTCAGCATTTCCGGCTCCCCTGCCAGGCGCTCCTCGACCTCGACCATTTCTATTCCCATTTCCGCCCCTACCTTGTCCACGTCCTCTCAGTGGTTGTGGTCCACCTCTCATGGGTTGAACAACCGTCTGTACAACAACCTGAGCCTGATCAGCTCTCTATGGACAGTCCTTAACTCTATGCTCCATAGATCCGTATCAGAAACAAGCACCAGAACATTTCCTACACTCACCCAGGTGTACCTTACCACAATCCCCACAGATTGGTGGTATAACCACATTCATCGGAATGGCTCGAACTGGCTCCTCCACTCTCGCCCTTGTGGCATTCTTGTTTGCTCCACCCGAAGGTCCAAAATCCCTCCAAAAACAGTTTCGATCTTTCTCACAGTTCTGCCTTTCAGTACGCTTTACCTCCTCAGTGATCTTAGCTTTTTCCACCAGAACCGCGAAGTCACGCTCCCTCTGCGGAGCAATCAGCACCTTAAGGTCATCTTTGAGTCCATCCTCAAAGCGAACGCTATGCTCATACTCCGTAGCAACTATTCCCACAGCATACCTACTCAGCCTTAGAAATTCAGCCTCATACTCAGCGACAGTTTTGCCTCCTTAGACCAGATTCAGGAATTCTTTCCTACGGGCGTCCACATGACTTGCCCCGATGTACTTTCCTTTAAAAGCTGTCTTAAACAGCTCCCAAGTAACCCTATCAGCTGGGGTTCCATCCCTCACGGTGAGCCACCACTGATAAGCCTCATCTCGCAGCAACGATACGGCCCCCTTCAGCTTCTGCTCCACAGAACAGTCCAAGTCATCCATAATTCGTTCCATGGCCTCCAACCAATATTTCGCCACATTCGGGGCTACACCAGATACGCCCCGAAAGATCTCCGCTCCATTAGCCCAGAGTCATTCAGAAATCGACCCTCGAATTTCGTTGCCCGAACTTGCCCCGGCAACCCTTTCCAGAACACGGAGCATTGCCTGCGACAGGGCGTCATCCCCGGCACCATGATCATGAGATTCCACTTCCGTTGCCGAAGGTACCGGTGCTTCTGCCGCTGGCATATGTCTTGAAGACAAAGATCCCGCTCTGGCTCTTCCTCGGCCTCGTCCACGGCCTCTACCTCGAGCTACTCGCGTACTCATATCGTATTATCCGATTACGAATTTTATGCATTAATTTTAGCATTCCATTGATTATTACAGATGTTTTATGATTCAAACAGTAATTCAGAGATGGTTTTCATAGAATCGACGTCTAGCTACAGTTTCAGTCTTTTAGCAAGCTTTTCTAGGGTTTCAGTAGTGTCCTATCTAGAGTATTTCAGTACAGACAGATATTTCAGAATATATTCAGAAAAATTAAGAATACTTACAGGCTTGGGCCGGAGATTCGGAATGCCACCTTCAGAAGTCCAGATTTTTTTTTTAAAAACTGATTTTTTTTGTAAATCTTCGTTTTTGAAAACCAATTCCACAACCGAGTTGTTGCAACCTAGGCTCTGATACCACTAAATGTAACACCCCAAACTCGGCCTAGACGATATGACCGATCCGGTGCGCCACATTGATGCGTTCAAAACGTTTCGTATTACTTAGTTTGGAAAACTTAGTTGGGGTTGTAAAAGATACTTTCTAAAGTAGGTTAAAGTGAATAGAAGCTGTGCACCAGGTAGGAAACCAGGAAGAAGAGGAGGTGAGTCCGTCGGACTGCTTAAGTACCAAGCTCCCTTCGGTTCCAATCCTAGACATGCACACCACCATTTCCACACTTAATGACTCGTATAATTTTGAGAAAATCGTCTGGTTGTGTCTATCTTAAGAAAATGATGAAGTTTGAAAACGTTTGCTTAGCGGAAGTCTTACGTGTAATCGTGTTATTTTGAAATCCCTTAAAGTTTTTGAAAACACGTCCTAAAGCTAACCCATTTTCCTTAGTTATCATAGTTTTTTTCATCATAATAAAATAAAATAATAAAAGTAAAACCAAACCATAAAAAAATAATTAAAAGGCCTTATTACACTTAAAACCCAAAACCATAAATGAAATTAAAAGGACGTCCAGTTCACCAAAAAGAAACCAAGTTTGAAGAAACATGTGGCCGGTCTAAATCCCTCGTAGCTCCAAGCCCACTATGGTTGAGGATTACCTGCGAGGATGAAAATAAGGGGTGAGTTTTGGGAAACTCAGTGTGTAATCCAACCCAACCATAGCCTAAATCAGTTCAAACCACAGAGACAGAATAAGTTGGCCTCAGCCCAGAACAGATATCAGAATAAAGCCCGTAGGCCCAGGACAGACCAGAATAGATATATCATGCTTATGCAGAAACCCAACCATATCCAACCACATACACCCCCAAACCATCCTTTCACCATGTGGGGAGACTACTCGACCCACCCAATCGCTACACGCCACAAAAATATGCAGCATGGCTGCCAGATACAGAAAATGTGACAGAGTCACCAGATACAGATATTTTGTGGCAGTGCCACCAGAACAAATATATGTGGCAGGGCCACCAGAACAGATAATTTGTGGAATAGCCACCAGGACCCTTCCTCCATAATATAACCCATGTCCCCATGCAACAAATATTCATTCATGGCATACATCATACAGATTTAATTCCTCATGCTTTTCAGACAAAATTAACCCTAGGGGTATAAAGGTCATTTTGCACACATAGGGGTATTCTAGTAAATCTAACTATTTCTAAGGTTTTCATGCATATCGTAGCCATTACGTTTAGCCAGAAACACTTACCGAGCGTTCTTACCGAATTGGGCCCGTTGGCCCATTAACCCAGTTTTGGCCCATTAACCCCAAAATATCAAAACGTACGAAATCGTACGTACCACAGTTTTATCACTTCCAATTACCAGTAATAATTACCCATACGTCTTACGAGCATTCGCACACTCGCAAGTGCCCAAAATATCGATTTTTCGGCATTTCGGCTTTTCGGCTTTTGCCGATCTAGCCTATGAGAGGGTGTCAGTTACACACCTATTTTCGGGATTTCCTCGTCGAGATCTACACCCGAACTGCCTACAATTGAATCACTTACTATTACTCCAAATATCAAAATACAATTGAGTATCTAGTCCCTTACCACATTCGTCCAAACATGCCAAAACCCTTATTGCTCTTACCTTACTGCCGAAAGATGGTTAACTCCAAAGATCCGATCGTTCCACCTGTCCAAGCCCTTGATCAACCACCTCTAAATCACGCTATTACCAAAATAAAATAGTTATTACGACCCCTCAGGGTTACAAGTCCAAATCGACAACCTACCTAACTTTTAGGGATTTCAGCTTTTCCTAAAATATGTAAGAAGACTAAGTTTTGGCGAAGACTTACCACCGATTCCTTAGTGACTGATTCCAATGAGTTTTCCACTCGATCCCGATGTAGATCTAAGCCCTCAGATGATAACAAAAGTCGATATTTCTGTGACTTCAGTATTCAGCCAAGTCCCTTTAAATGTGGGGTTTTTCGGCTTTTTTGCAACTTGTGTTTAGAAAGGTAAAACGAAAGGGTTTTGCTATGGTCTTGTCGTCAAAAATTGAGGTTTTAGAGGGCTGGTGAATCGGCCACAAATGATGAAGGGAAGAGATGTGGTTTTGGTTATAAGAAATCGGCACAAAAAGAATAAGCTTTTGGGATTTCGGCTTTTTATGATGTTCGGCTTATAAGGCCAAAAATAAAAAGATTAAGGATGTGATGAAGAGTAAAGAGATAGAAGGGTTCGGCTATGGAGAAGGAAGAGGAGAAGGTAGATGGAGAAAAAGAAATAAAGAAAAGAGGAGAAGAAAAGATGATCAGAATTTCGGCAGAACACACCCCAAATGCCGAAATTCCCACTACTACAATACCTAGCCGAATTTCCCATGCTAGAGTCCCTTGGCCGGCCACCTCTTGCTCCTTGATCAGCTCCTAGATTTCCTCCCTTATCTTTATCCTTATTCAATCCCCTTACCTTCTTAAACTCTTCCTGGCAGACTTTTATTTCAGTTCCATTACTTCCCTTTCCTGTACATAAAAATTAATCACTTAATTTGCTGTCATTGTGACTTGAACCTGGGTCCTCCCCAAGCTTCCACACGCCACTAACATCCTTCCCAGTGGTGTCACATGCCACTTTACCACTTGCATCCTTGTGATCCATTTTTCACAAATAATTCCTAAAAAGCCCAATTTATCAGAACCCCTTTCCCCTACAGATTTAAAATTAATTAAAACTATAGGGTTTTATCCTAAGCTTGGGCCTTCTAGAGACCCACTATCACAATTAACCCTACACTTAACAAGCAGAACACATAATTTTTAATTTTACAAACTTTTTTTTCAGAATTCCCAAAAATTTGGGGCGTTACAGGTTTTGGGACCACAAATTTGAGTCAGGAAAATATTTTTATAATATTTTTCGTGCTTAAAATTTGTGAATTAGAATGTGTGAAAATTTTGTATGAAAATTTAATCGTTTCTGTGCTTAATTTGATAAAAGGACTTAATCGTGCAAAATGTAAAAGTTGCGTGCGGATTGTTAAAGTGCCTATTTGTTATGTATTTTTAAATGAGAGGTTCTTATGTTGTGAATAGACCATTTGAGTAATGGATTGACATAAATGCCTATGGTTAATGAAATTTTATATGTTATTAATGAAGGGTAAAATGGTAAATGATGAATTAATGGTTATTTATTAAATAAAAGATGATATTTGTTTCATTGTTTCATCGTATGGCCAATTATTCAAGCATTACTTTCAGAATATAATACATATATATTCGACTTTCACACAAACAGATTATAGTAAGCTTATAAGAAATCAATAAGCAATTCATTAGCAAAATTTTTCTTTTATCAATGTTTACTATATAATCACAATTTCAGCTTAAAATCATGCATGAATATCACACTTACCTTTCATCAATCAAGCTTAACCCTAATTTACCATTCAACTTAATTCAAATAGAACCAAAAAGATCAAAATTCATGTAGTATATATATTTCAAGGCATTATAAATTTTATACCAAAGGCGATTACTCAAAACTTACCTTATATCTTTCTGAACAAATTTCGGGTTGGCTATTCCGCGACTTTAGCTTTTCCCTTATCCGAGGTTGCCCCTCTATGCTCTTGAGCTTTAATTCAATAAATTTTAAACTAATCATTAATCAATTATTCAAGCATTACTTTCAGAATATAATACATATATATTCGACTTTCACACATACAGATTATAGTAAGCTTATAAGAAATCAATAAGCAATTCATTAGCAAAATTTTTCTTTTATCAATGTTTACTATATAATCACAATTTCACTATAAGCTGAATTCCTGAGAAACAGTCATTAAATTACTTATAACTGGAGCTACGAAACTCCAAATCAATTTCCGTAAATTTCCCTTGAAAATAGACTCATTTCTATTTTATCCATAAAATTTTCATAATTTTTAGTCTAGCCAATCAAAACCAGATTTTTCCTAAAGTTTTCCTTGTTTCACTGTTTGACAAATCTGACCATTCTTCACTACGAAATAAATTTCTCATTGTACAGAAATCAAAATATGTTGTCGTTTATTTCATTTGAAACTAGACTCACTAAGGAGTCTAAGCATATAAAATTTATTCTATGACCATTTTTGTACATTTTATAATGATTTTATAAAAACAGAACATGGGATCTAGAAGTCATTTTGACTCTGTCCTACATTACTTCAAATATGTCATGATCGGTAATTCTTTTACTTTTACGGTTTCTATTATAGAAAACTAGACTCATCAATCTTTAATTACATAATTTATTCAGATTCTAATTAAATTCCTACAATTTATGGTGATTTTCGAAAATCACCTTACTGCTGCTGTCCCAAGTAGATTATTACCAATTCACTCTTTCACACATTCTTTGCATACATATTATTTAAGCATGTATCTCACCATTCAATTTCATCATATATATATCTATAAATTTACTTATACATAATATCAATACCACATTGTGCTCAAATCATTTTTCAAGTTCAATTTCACCAAGCTTCAACCTAACTTAACCTATAATAGTTCATAACACATTTAAAGCACATACCTTACTAAATTTTATCATAGTCCACAATCAGCCATAGTACATTCGGCCATAGCATAGACACAAATACATTTAACTTGATTTCTTCATGAAAAATTAAGGCTATAACTGAATAGTCTTTAACCATTTAAACTACAAAACACAATTTATAACTTCAATTTTACAAGCTTATATCATAAGAGTTCTCCATTAAAATTTTCAATGTATATTCGGCTATAACACAACCACTTAATCTTTACAATTACAAATTCAAAACTTAACATACTTTTATAATCTCAACCAAATAGAGTACTTTTATTGATTCACAACAAAACATCAACATAACATTTCTAAATGAAAAAAATCCTCTCATGACCGATTGCTCCTATAGCTACCAAATGAAAATTTGCACATGGGTTATGGAGGAATTAAGAAACTATCCTAAAACACACAAGAAATTTCTATCAAAACACTTCAAACATACCTTAATCAAGGCTAGGAAGGGGTAGCCAAATGTTTGTTTTCCCCCCTTCTCTTCTTGAAATTTTCGGCCAAAGAAATCAAAGGATGAACCAACTTTGGTTTCTCCTCCCCACTAAGCCATTATTCTTTTATTTTTATTCTTTAATTCATTTAGTTTAAATTAATGTTAATATAATATACATATAATATATATGAATCAACTACATGGCCGGCCACTAAAGAAAAATGGATAATTTGACATGCAAGTCTGTTTTTTTTTAACATGCATTAGTAGACCATATTTAAAATTACCTGTCACATTTCACAATTGTCTCACATAAGTCCTATTTAATAAATATTACATACAATTGACAAAATTAAAGCAAGAAACTTTCACACATGCAGGTTCACATACAATAAGCATAAGATATAACGGTTAATTATTTTTGTGACTCGGTTTTGTGGTCCCGAAACCACTTTCCGACTAGGGTCAAAAATAGGGCTGTCACAACTCTCCCCCACTTAAGGAATTTTTGTCCCCGAAAATCTTGCCAGTGAATAGATTTGGGTATCGTTCTTTCATAGAGTTATCGGTTTCGCAAGTAGCTTCTTCAATCCCGTGTTTGAGCCATAACACTTTTACTAACGGAACCTTTTTGTTTCGCAACTCTTTCACCTCGCGAACTAGGATACGAATCGGTTCTTCTTCATAACTCAAATCAGATTGAATTTCAACCTCTGATAGATTAATTATGTGCGATGGATCAGGTTTATAACGTCGAAGCATCGAGACATGAAAAACGTTGTGAATCTTTTCAAGTTCAGGGGGTAGAATCAATCTATATGTGACTGGCCCAATTTGTTCGGATATCTCATACGGCCCGATGAATCTCGGACTCAATTTGCCTTTACGGCCAAATCTGAGCACCTTTTTCCAAGGTGAAACTTTAAGAAACACTTTGTCTCTGACCTGATATTCAATGTCTTTTCGCTTTAAATCCGCATACGACTTTTGATGATCTGAAGCTACTTTCAGACTTTCACAGATTACTTTTACTTTCAGCTCAGCATCTATAATCAATTCAACCCCGAAGATTTTACTTTCACTAAGCTTGGTCCAAAACAACGGTGTACGAAATTTACGACCATACAAAGCCTCGTAAGGTGCCATCTTAATGCTTGATTGAAAACTATTGTTGTAAGCGAATTCAATCAAAGGTAAATACCGTTCCCATGAACCACTAAACTCAAGGATGCAATATCTCAACATATCCTCGAGTATCTGAATTATCCGCTCGGATTGACCATCGGTCTGGGGATGAAAAGCGGTGCTAAAATGCAACCTGGTACCCAATGCTTCTTGCAATTTCATCCAAAATCGCGATGTGAATCTCGGATCTCTATCCGACACAATAGAAATAGGTACTCCATGTAACCTTACAATCTGAGAAACATACATTTCAGCTAGCTTGTCAAGGGAATAATCCGTACGTACAGGAATAAAATGAGCCGATTTTGTCAGTCTATCAACAACAACCCAGATCGCATCTTTCTTGCTTGACGATAATGGCAACCCAGATACAAAATCCATCGTGACTCGGTCCTATTTCCATTCGGGTATCATGATCGGCTGAAGTAACCCTGAAGGCACTTGATGTTCCGCTTTCACTTGTTGACATATCAAACACTTCGAAACAAAGTCAAAAATGTAACACCCCTTACCCGTATCCGTCGCCGGAACAGGGTACGAGGTATTAACAAATTATAGTATATACTATTAAACAAAACCCAACAAAAATATGGCATGCAATTTGATCATTATAACATATGCCATTAACAATACAAACCAACTTCAAAGGCTTCGTACAAAATGATTAGTTTGATACTATAAGTAGTAATTTGAACTTAGACAATTATGACACGTAACAAAATAACTAAGTCTGCTATACATGCCATATTTCAAAATGTTGAGTTCAGATACCAAGAGTATTGATAGTGCGGGCGGATCTTCTACGATCTCTGACTCCTGTGCTAGCTGGACGACACTATAAGACAAAGGAGAGAAAAGAAAGTAAGCTTATAGCTTAGTAAGTAAGTATATAAATAACAAATAAGAAATCTAATATGTTTACAACATAACTCAATTATATCATATTTTTAATTTTATTGTTTACTCCAATGTGATCAAGCTATCCCTCCTGCGTCATGATCACTAAATAAATTATAACTCGAGTTACGAAACTCAAAATTCAAATCCGTAAAATTTCCCTGAATCTAGACTCATAAAAATTCTTACTAAAAGTTTTCTAGAATTTTTAGTTTAGCCAATTGGTACAGTTTATTAGTTAAAGTTTCCACTGTTACACAGCTCAACTGATCTGACCTCTGTTCATTACGAATTGAATTTCTCTCAGTAAACAATTAAAATAACCATGAAACCTGTTTCATTTAAAACTAGACTCAATAAGGAATTTAGTCATATAAACTATATTTCTTAGTTTGTTTTGTAAAATTTTTAATGATTTTTCAAAGTTGAAATAGGGGATTACATAGTCATCCTGCGCAAGTCTCACACAATTGTAAATATCTAAAAATATAGAATTCCTTTGCTTGCTCTGTTTCTTTTATATGAAAATAGACTCATTAAGATTTAATTTCACATCTCATTAAACCTCTAATTAAATTCCTTCTATTTTTGGTGAATTTTCAAAATCACATCACTGCTACTGCCCAAAACAGTTTTAATGCTAATTTCATTCTTTCACACATTCTTTATACTAACCTCATTTTAACTTACATATATATATACTACAAATCATTTTCATCACATTTCATACATCACAAGTGTAGGTCTATGACTACAATGTCACCACAAAACCATCCCGTTGAACAATTCGGAATAATCCTCGATACTTGATAGTTTCAGCACACAGCCCCACCATCATATCTCATTTAATTCGGCTCTCTTGTACACATGGTGAACACTTAGTACCACTCATGCGACCTAGCCGATTTATCTCGTAGCTCTCTTGTCTACATGGTGTCCTTCACTTGGAATCACTCATGCGACCTAGCTACATTTATCTCTCACGTAGCTCTCTTGTCCATTTAGCTACAAATGACCAAAATGCCCTTACTACTAAACTTTCAAAAAAAATTCCCTCCATGTCCAACTTTTGTCCATAACTTAAGAATGGGTCAAATTGCTATTTAAGACTCCTAATTAATATCCCAAAGCAATTTCATACTAAAAACTTCTAAAACACGAGTTTTACAATTTATTCGATTTAGTCCCTATTTTCAACTTAAGCGCGAAATGCACAGAATTTCATCACGAAATTTTCATGAAACCATGAAATCATATCATAAACCCCAAAATAATTATAAAATAATTATTTATATCTCGGATTTTTGGTCACGAAACCACTATTCCGATTAGGCCCTAATTCGGGTTGTCACAAGAAATGTCTCGTTTCATACCAGGCCACCAAAACTGACGTTTTAGATCGTTATACATTTTCGTACTACCCGGGTGGATTGACATGCGGCTACTATGAGCCTCACTTAAAATCAAAGAAATAAGTTCTGAATTTCTTGGAACACACAGTCGACTTCTGAACCTCAAACAACCGTCATCATCAATTTTAAACTCTGATTCCACATTTGAAACACATTCAACTCGTTTAGCAACCAATTCATCGTCAACTTTCGGGGATTCACATATTTGATGAATCAATAATGGTTTGGCCTTTAATTCTGCTACCCACACATTATCGGGTGAAAGGGACAGGTGTACATTCATTGCTCGCAAAACAAACAGTGATTTGCGACTTATGGCATCAACAACCACGTTAGCCTTTCCCGGGTGATAGTCGATGACAAGCTCATAATCTTTCAACAACTCGAGCCAACGTCTTTGCCGCAGATTCAAATCTCTTTGAGTCATCAAGTATTTGAGGCTTTTATGATCCGAATATATATGACACCTCTCTCCAAACAAGTAGTGTCGCCAAATTTTCAAAGCGAAAACAATGGCAGCTAATTCAAGATCATGGGTTGGATAGTTTTTCTCATGTGGTTTCAATTGTCTCGACGCGTAAGCTACTACTCGACCTTCTTGCATCAATACGCAACCCAGCCCAAGCAAGGATGCATCACTGTAAATGGCACACTCTTTACCGGATTCAGGCTGCACAAGCACTGGAGCTTCAGTCAAATAAGTTTTCAACTGATCAAAACTTTTTTGACATTTTTCTGACCATTCAAACCTAACATCTTTCTGAAGTAGTCTCGTTATTGGTATGGCTATCATCGAGAAACCCTTTACAAACCGTCTGTAGTAACCAGCAAGCCCCAAAAAGCTTCGAACTTCAGTAACATTTCTCGAGGGTTTCCAATCAAGTATGGCTGAAATTTTACTAGGATCAACTCGAATTCCCGATGCAGATACTACATGTCCTAAAAAGCTAACTTCTCTCAACCAGAACTCACATTTACTGAAATTAGCATACAACTGCTTATCCCGTAAAATCTGTACCACTAATCTCAGGTGCTCAGCGTGTTCAGTTTCATCATGTGAATAAATCAAGATGTCATCTATAAAACAACTACAAACCGGTCCAAATACTGCCTGAAAATTTGGTTCATCAGATCCATAAATACCGTAGGGGCATTAGTGAGCCCAAACTGCATCACTAAAAACTCTTAGTGACCGTATCTCGTCCTGAAAGCAGTTTTAGGTATATCTGAGTCTCGAACTCGCAACTGATAATAACCCGATCTCAAATCTATCTTTGAAAACACTGAGGCTCCCTTCAATTGATCAAACAAATCATCAATACATGGTAACGGATATTTATTCTTTATTGTCACTTTATTCAACTAACGATAGTCGATGCACAACCTCATGGTTCCGTCCTTCTTTTTCACAAACAATACTGGTGCACCCCATGGTGAAAAACTCGGTCGAGCGAAACCTCTATCTATCAACTCTTGCAACTGAGCTTTCAATTCCCTTAATTCAGTTGGTGCCATACGGTACGGCGCTATTGAAATTGGTGTAGTCCTAGGTACAAGTTCAATACCAAACTCTACCTCCCGAACAGGTGGTAACCCTGTCAATTCCTCGGGAAAAACATCTGGATACTCACAAACCACTGATACTGATTCAAGCTTCTTTTCTAATTCTTTGCTATCAATTACGTACGCAAGATACGCCTCACACCCCTTTCTTACATATTTTTGAGCCGACATCGAGGATATTATCATTGCTGACAATCCGTTCAAATCAGTAGACTCAACTTGGATTACCTCATTATTTGTACATCTCAAATCAACGGTCTTACTTTTGCAATTCACTACTGCATCATGTACGGTCAACCAATCCATACCGAGGATAACATCAAATTCATCAAACGGTAAAAGCATCAAATCAGCCGAAAAACAGGAACCTCGGATTTTTAAGGGGCATTTCTTACACACCTTATCAACAAGTACATATTGACCCAAGGGATTTGACACTCTAATAACGAACTCAGTAGACTCAACAGGTAAAGTCTTACTGGATGCTAAAGTCTCACATACATAAGAATGGGTAGAACCAGAGTCAATCAAAGCAATCACATCAGTATCAAAGAGAGTGAAAGTACCTGTAATAACATCAGGCGAAGAAGCATCCTCGCGTGCACGTATAGCATAAGCTCTAGCAGGAGCACGAGCCGCGGATCTGGTTGTAGCATCTTTAGACCCTCTCTGACCGCCGCTAGCATTCCCCGTATTCCTAAGTGGTCTACCTCGTGCGGTAGTACTCGGTTTCCCACTCTGATTCATATTCTATTCAGACAATCTCGGGCAGTCCTTAATAAAGTGGTTGGCTGATCTGCATTTATAACAGGAGCGGTCATGAAATCTACAACTCCTCGAATGCCATTTACCACAATACTTGCACTCTGTCCTGTCCCGACGATCATTTCCAACACTGGCAACTGAAGTGGCTCGTGTACTCACAGGGGGTCGATCGTGGTCTCGCCTGGAAAAACCCGAAGTATTCTTTGATCGGCCTGAATCATCTCAAAATTTCTTCGATGATTGATAAAAAGACTTTCCTAAAGATCTTTGACGAAATTCTCCAGCTTCGACATCAGCTTTCTTTTTTTCTTTACTAAGTTCTTCGGCTTTGCAAGCTCGCTCGACAAGTACTACGAACTCTCGTATTTCTAGAATGCCTACAAAGATCTTTATATCTACATTCAGCCCATCTTCAAAACGTTTACACATAATAGCTTCAGACGATATACATTCCCGAGCATATCTACTGAGTCTGACAAACTTCCGTTCATAATCAGTAACTGACAGGGAACCCTGTTTAAGCTCAAGAAATTCTTTTCGTTTCTGATCAATGAACCTCTAACTGATGTATTTTTTTCAGAATTCAGTTTGGAAAAACTCCCACGTCACCCGTTCTCTGGGTACAACAGAAACCAAGGTGTTCCACCAATAGTAAGCAGAATCACGTAGCAAGGATATAGCACATTTCAGGCATTCCTCGGGTGTGCAAGATAGTTCATCAAGTACTCGAATAGTGTTGTCCAACCAAAATTCAGCTTGCTCGGCATCATCACTATCTGTAGCTTTAAATTCAGTAACCCCGTGCTTTCTAATTCTGTCAATCGGAGGCTTATTTAACCTTGTCTGATCACTTATCGGAGGTATTGTAGGTGCAGGGGGCATATTATTCGGAAGTGGGGGTTGTGGAACAGCCGTATTAGTTCGAATGTATTGGTTGAACCAATCATTCAATACACTATAGAAAGCCTGTCTAGCCTCATCATTCTGATTGCCTGCAACAGGTTGAGAGTCCATCGGCACTGTCCCATGCGCGGGAGCAGGCACTACACTCTCAACATCATCAGCTACCGCTCGATTGGGATCAGGATCCATTACTATATGAAAACACATTTTTAACTGTCAGAATTCATCATACTATCACAATAATACTATATGGCATGTATAGCTAGACTCAAACACTCTACGTTAGTCCTGGAATCGACTAAACCGTAGCTCTGATACCAATAAAATGTAACACCCCTAACCCGAGTCCGATCGCCGGTTTAGGCTATGAGGTATTACCGCGCCAAACAATTAAAATTTTTTTTGTCCATATAATCAATCAACAAAGACAGAAATTAAGCTGAGTACATACTGATCTTTAAGTTATATAAATGCCATTTTCATATGGCTAAAATATTTAGAATACAAAACATAACCGTCACCAGCCTAACCTATACATGCCATACCAAGGCCAAAATATAACTGTACCAAAAAGATCGATAGTATGATGAACTGCTGATGATCCCCGAGTCGGTGGCCAAAATTGACAATCTATAAAACAAAGAAATAAAATAAAACGGAGTAAGCTTTCGAGGCTTAGTAAGTTTTAAGTGTTTCAAACAATTAAAACGTATCATTTAAAATCTAACATTAAGTATCACAAGAACCCAAATTTAATTTGTAAATTACTTGGCCAAAAACTCACAAGTACATTGATTATAACCTATTGGCCGAATATATATATACATGAATACACAAGAAAATTCTCAGTACATATTTCACTATACTATATGGTTCATAAAATTTCTTTAAGACATATGCTTTTACAATGACATACATTGACCAAATAAGTCATTCTCTTATTCATAAATACGGTATTCATTCACATACATATACACACACTCACATATATATATACCATTCTTTGATACTAATAATTCGTTTTGAAGTCAATTCACTTATGAGTACGTAATACGTACCTTAGCAGGTATAACATATATAATACTTACTTGCACGGATATTCAATGTCGTAATCATACTTAACTTACTGACACCGGTCCTATCAAGTCTTAGGACTCGAAACACATATTTAGCACAGCCTGCAGGTTTTTAACCCGGTTGTCATTCCAGCACGAAGCCTACGGGTCTTTAAGCCCGGATACAATTCCAGCACAAAGCCTACGGGTTTTTAAGCCCGGATACTGTAACACCTCGTACCCTAGACCGTTGCCGGAGTCGGACACGAGGGGTTCACAGACTAAATTTGCTTACTATCGCAGTCCATTTTAAAATTTTCCAGGCAGTTGGCTAACTGCGACACTGTCACCTTAAAAAATCATATCTTGAGTTTCACAACTCGAAAATCAGTTTCGTAATTTTTCCCTGAAACTAGACTCATATGCCCATCTACAAATTTTTTTCTAGAATTTTTGGTCGGGCCAATTAGTACAGTTTATTAGTCAAAGTCTCCCATGTTACAGGGATCGACTACACTGACCTTTGCGCATTACGACTTGGATATCTCCCTGCACAGAGCTTCAATACTGATGCCGTTTGTTTCTATAGAAACTATACTCAGAGAGGAATCTATACATATATGCCATGACTCCTAATTATCTCTGGTTAATTTATAATGAATTTCCAAATTCGGAACAGGGAATCCAGAAACCGTTCTTGCCCTGTCTCACGAGAACCTGAATATCTCTTAACATACTATCCATATGATCGTTTCGTTACTTTCTTATGAAAATAGATTCATCAAGGTTCGTTTACATAATTTATTCATTATTTAATTCCAATTCTGCTATTTTTACTGATTTTCTAAATCTACATCACTGCTGCTGCCAGCATCTGCCTTTAAGGTAGACTTTACCTATTTCATAGTTTCCATGATTCAACTAGCCCTTTTAGCATAAATAGCACAAATTATGATAGTGATTAACCATTCCATACCAAATGATTATAACATTATGCTCAAACATATATAAGCCATTTTCGCATGGCTATATACATTAACCAAAATATTCTTCCGCCACTAGTCTATTTTATATATGCCATAAGATAATCCAAAACATAGCAGTACCAAACAGTGGATAGTGATAGTGTGACTAGTTGCTGACGATCCCCGAGCCTGTAGCTTTGCAATGAGATCTATAAAACAGAGGAAACAGAGTAAACGGAGTAAGAATTACAATGCTTAGTAAGTTTTAAGCAGTGTCAACAGATAACAATCAAATTATAACATAGTTGTTCGTATTTTTATTTCACTCTTCCTTCGGGCATACCATCCCTTTACCGAATATGCACATCTCATCATATACAATAGGCAGATAAACTTTCACATAAAAGTGAGCTCATGTGACATAGATATATCGTATGATTTCACATCGCCTCTCACACTGATCCGATGTCACATAATCATAGGAATAGTCTCATAGATTGCTCTCGTATGCATCACATAACTACCTTATGATTTAGTGCAAATCAAGCTCACATATAAACTTGGAGTACATACCTGTTTAACCTTTCGCATTGAATATATTTATAAGCAATTCTTATTACGAAGTCTTACCCGGACATAATCTCCACACGAAGTTATCGGGTCTTACCCGGACAAAATTCCCACACGTAGTCATCGGGTCTTTAGAGCTCGGATATAGTACGAGCACAAAGCTTACGGACATTAATCAGTGATAATATTCTCGCATAAAGCCTGCGGGGTTTTAACCCGGATATAGTACTGACACAAATGCCCTTCGGGACTTATCACATTTATGCACTTTCACATCCATCACGTTGGCCACTCGGCCCTGTCACATATATACACTTTCACATTCATCACATCGGCCATTAGGCCTTATCACATATATACACTTTCACATTCATCACATCGGCCATTAGGCCTTATTACATATATACACTTTCACATTCATCACATCGGCTATTAGGCCTTATCACATATATACACTTTCACATTCATCACATCGGCTATTAGGCCTTATCACATATATACACTCTCACATTCATCACATCGGCTATTAGGCCTTATCACACATATACACTTTCACATTCATCACATCGGCTATTAGGCCTTATCACATATATACACTTTCACATTCATCACATCGGCTATTAGGCCTTATCACATATATACACTCTCACATTCATCACATCGGCTATTAGGCCTTATCACACATATACACTTTCACATTCATCACATCGGCTATTAGGCCTTATCATACATATACACTTTCACATTCATCTCATCGGCCATTAGGCCTTATCACATATATACACTGTCTTGGCTGAATCTACATCTATCATTTTCCAATATCACAATTTAGAATTCACGTATGGGTTTAATCAATAGCTTATGAGCAACTAGAACAAGTTTATCAATGTTTACAACACAATCTCAAATTCAGCACAAGCTGTTTTTCCTGAGCAATAGTCACTAAATCATTTATAACTGGAGCTACAAAACTCCAAATTACTTTCCGTTAATTTTTCCTGAATATAGACTCGTATATCTTCCATCCGTAAAATTTCCAGAATTTTAGGTTTGGCCAATCAATACCAGATGTTTCTTAAATTTCCCCTGTTTCACTGTTTGACTAATCTGACCACTCTTCACTACGAATCAGATTTCTCATTTTACAGAATTCAAAAAGTGTTGTATTTGATTTCATTTGAAACTAGACTCATTAAGCTTTAATTTCATAATTTATTCAGCCTCCCATTCAACTCCAACAATTTATGGTGATTTTCTAAATTCATGTTACTGCTGCTGTCCTGAGCAGGTTTATCACAATTTTACTCTTCTGACATATCCTTTTAGCACTTCATAATATCATATCCATTTGGCAACATATCATATCAATAACTTACCTATACTTCATAATAGCCATTAGGCTATATGCATAAAAATTTACAATAGAGTTATGATTCTTTTAATATGTGCTTAACATATCATACTCAATCACATTATAGGCTTTAATACTTAAAACTTACAAAGGAATCAAACTCAAATACTTAAGAACTTACCTTGAATTTGATCGACTTAGTACAAATCGGCTATTCAACTACTTTCTCTTTTCCCCTACCCGAAGTTGGTGTCCTTTGTTCTTGAGCTAGATTTAAACAAATTCAAATCATTACTAATCCATAATTCATGCACCTTATTTCGGGTATATCAAAAATCATTCAACCAAGTATTCAAATATAGCTTGACACCAAATTCACATTCGGCACTCTATTAACGCAACATAACCATTTTCACCTTGTTAACACATAATCGGAAAGGTTAAATCCCATATACACAACTTAAGTCCATCCTACACTTATCCAGCAACTTTTAACTTTAAAAACAAATCCCTAGCTCAAAAACACATGAACCGAACTTAATACGCCACTTAGACCAAAATTAGCAAATGGGTTTCGGCTAGATAAAGAAGTGAAGCTCGTATTCATCAAAATTTAACAAAATTACAATGAAATTACCTTAGAAATTGGCCTCCAAAAGACCGAACATTCCCAAAACACTTTCCCCTTTTTCTTTCTTTAGTTTCGGCTAGAACCCAAAAACAATGAAGTCTCCCCTCCTTCCCTAGCTCACGGCACTTCAAGAAAAGAAAGAAGATGAAGACTTTCTCTTGCTTTCTTATTTTATTCCCCCTTTCTTTTTTTTTTTTGATCTATTTTAATCATTTACTAATAAAAGCATCATTAAAAATTCAACTTAACAGAAGAACCATCCTTGCTTGGCCGGCCACTACTTGAGGTTTGGGTGATTTGACATGCAAACCCAAGTTTCCTCACTTTGTTATCATTTGATCCTTACATATTCCCCTATCATATTTTCTTAGGTTCTCAACTAAGTCAATCACATGAAATTCACCGTCATAAGTCTAAATTAAAACATCAAATTTTCACACATGCACTATGGTTTAAATTCATGAACAATTACATAAAAATCACATTAACATACCTTTGATTTATGAACTAACCATGGCCGAATGCCTTGGCTTCTTCTTCTCCTTTTTTTTTTCTTTCACTAGTTACGGCAATGGGGAAAAGAAAGATGGACATACCTTGTTTCTATCACTCTTTCCTTCTTTTTATTATTCTTTCTTCCATAATATAAAGCCATTAACTATTATCATGCTAAAATAAAATGCATATAATATCTATCAACTATCATTATGGCCGGCCACTAATTAAAAGTGGTCCATTTGACATGCAAGTCCCTCATGTCAATAACTCAAGCATTATTTGGCCACTTTAAATTTCACCTATCACATTTTCAAGTCTTATCACATGGGTCCTTTCTTATAATTTAACACCGCCTTGATAAAATCAAGGCACGAAATATTCGCACATACAAATTCCACATTCAATAAGCACAGAATATAACATCTGATTATTTTTGTGACTCGGTTTTGGGGTTCCAAAACCAGTTTCGACTAGGGTCAAATTAGGGGTGTCACAGATACAATTCCAGCACGAAGCCTGCGGGTCTGTAAGCGCGGATACAATTTCACATCAAATAACATGTTTTTTTTATCGTATTCTAACACATTTTATAGAACATTTCACATTATTAGTAGCCATTGGCTACATTCGGACATGAGCTTCTTATGAACACCATTATTTCATTTCAGCTTAAAATCATGCATGAATATCACACGTACCTTTCATCAATCAAGCTTAACCTTAATTTACCATTCAACTTAATTCAAATAGAACCAAAAAGATCAAAATTCATGTAGTATATATATGTCAAGGCATTATAAATTTTATACTAAAGGTGATTACTCAAAACTTACCTTATATCTTTCTGAACAAATTTCGGGTTGGCTATTCCGTGACTTTAGCTTTTCCTTTATCCGAGGTTGCCCCTCTATGCTCTTGAGCTTTAATTCAATAAATTTTAAACTAATCATTAATCAATTATTCAAGTATTACTTTCAGAATATAATACATATATATTCGACTTTCACACATACAGATTATAGTAAGCTTATAAGAAATCAATAAGCAATTCATTAGCAAAATTTTTCTTTTATCAATGTTTACTATATAATCATAATTTCACTATAAGCTGAATTCCTGAGCAACAGTCATTAAATTACTTATAACTGGAGCTATGAAACTCCAAATCAATTACCGTAAATTTTCCTTGAAAATAGACTCATTTATATTTTATCCATAAAATTTTCATAATTTTTAGTCTAGCCAATCAATACCAGATTTTTCCTAAATTTTCCCTTGTTTCACTGTTTGAAAAATCTGACCATTCTTCACTACGAAATAAATTTCTCATTGTACAGAAATCAAAATATGTTGTCGTTTATTTCATTTGAAACTATACTCACTAAGGAGTCTAAGCATATAAAATTTATTCTATGAATATTTTTATACATTTTATAATGATTTTATAAAAACAGAACAAGGGATCTAGAAGTCATTTTGACTCTGTCCCACATTACTTCAAATATTTCATGATCGGTAATTCTTTTACTTTTACGATTTCTATTATAGAAAAGTATACTCATCAAGCTTTAATTACATAATTTATTCAGCTTCTAGTTCAATTCCTACAATTTATGGTGATTTTCGAAAATCACCTTACTGCTGCTGTCCCAAGTAGATTATTACCAATTCACTCTTTCACACATTCTTTGCATACATATTATTTAAGCATGTATCTCACCAATCAATTTCATCATATATATATCTATAAATTTACTTATACATAATATCAATACCACATTGTGCTCAAATCATTTTTCAAGTTCAATTTCACCAAGCTTCAACCTAACTTAACCTATAATAGTTCATAACACATTTAAAGCACATACCTTACAAAATTTTATCATAGTCCACAATCAGCCATAGTACATTCGGCCATAGCATAGACACAAATACATTTAACTTGATTTCTTCATGAAAAATTAAGGCTATAACTGAATAGTCTTTAACCATTTAAACTACAAAACACAATTTATAACTTCAATTTTACAAGCTTATATCATAAGAGTTTCTCCATTAAAATTTTCAATGTATATTCGGCTATAACACAACCACTTAATCTTTACAATTACAAATTCAAAAACTTAACATACTTTTATAATCTCAACCAAATAGAGTACTTTTATTGATTCACAACAAAACATCAACATAACATTTCTAAATGAAAAAAATCCTCTCATGACCGATTGCTCCTATAGCTACCAAAATGAAAATTTGCACATGGGTTATGGAGGAATTAAGAAACTATCCTAAAACACACAAGAAATTTCTATCAAAACACTTCAAACATACCTTAATCAAGGCTAGGAAGGGGTAGCCAAATGTTTGTTTTCCCCCCTTCTCTTCTTGAAATTTTCGGCCAAAGAAATCAAAGGATGAACCAACTTTGGTTTCTCCTCCCCACTAAGCCATTATTCTTTTATTTTTATTCTTTAATTCATTTAGTTTAAATTAATGTTAATATAATATACATATAATATATATGAATCAACTACATGGCCGGCCACTAAAGAAAAATGGATAATTTGACATGCAAGTCTGTTTTTTTTTAACATGCATTAGTAGACCATATTTAAAATTACCTGTCACATTTCACAATTGTCTCACATAAGTCCTATTTAATAAATATTACATACAATTGACAAAATTAAAGCAAGAAACTTTCACACATGCAGGTTCACATACAATAAGCATAAGATATAACGGTTAATTATTTTTGTGACTCGGTTTTGTGGTCCCGAAACCACTTTCCGACTAGGGTAAAAAATAGGGCTGTCACAGATTTTATGTAAGACCCTATCTGGGACAGAGGCATCGATATTGAACTACATATAAGAGCACGTTCGGACGTCGGCATTGTACTTGTTTATGAGCATCTATATCGTTTCTGACTCGTCTGATGATAGCATACGGAATCTGAGATTGAGTATATGAAATGTTTAACCTATTCAGGTACATTTGTATCATACTAAATTTCTGAATATGAAAAACTCTGTCTCTGTGAAATATGTATGGAAATGAAGCATGACATATATGCAAACAAAGGAGCATGGTTAAGTTTATGAATTATTCTATGAAAATGGCTATGAATCTATATGGGTGAATTGTATTTATATGCTTTAGTAGTTAGACCAATTGTATTTGGCTTACTAAGCTCTTTGTAGCTTACTCTGTGTGATTTCTGTCTGTTTTACAGTTATCGTAGCTACTGAAGGCTCAGGGATAGTTGAGAATCGTCACCACACTATCGAACTCATTTTGGTACTCTTGAAAGTGTAAATATTTTTAAATTATGGCATGTATAGGCTAAAAGGTTTATGTATTAAGTTTTGAATTGTAAATATAGGTTATGCAATGAAAGTTGGCTATCAAATGGTATGTTTGTGTTAATTTTTGGTATAGTTTGAATGAGTTGTTGAATGAAGATAAAATAGTTGTAATGAAGCATGTTTTGAGTATGAAATTGGCTAAATATTTTGCATGAATGTTGGTTAATTTGTCTTGTAGGAATGACCCATAATAGGGTGGCAAATTGGCTTAAACCAAGCCTGCATTGTGCTACACGGCCATAGCACACAGGCGTGTTTGTTGGCCATGGGCTTAAGTCAGTAGCTAGCTATGAACCACACGGCCGTGACACACGGGCGTGTCTGTTGGCCGTGGGAATAAGTTAGTATATAAGCTCTGTTTTGGCACTACTGGTTCGCATGGGTGTGTCTGATGCTCGTGTGGGGCACAGGCCTAGTCACACGGGCGTGTGGCCTCTATAGAATTGAAAATTTTTAAAAGTTCTAAACTTTATGAATGTGTTCGGTTTAGTCTCGAATGTCTCTTAAAAGTACATTTTAGGTCTCGTAAACCATCTTAGGAGATGATTGCTTATGAAATGATGTTATATGATATTTGTGATTCTGAATTGGTTTGAAATGTTCTATTTGTCTGGTAATACCCCTTACCTATTCCACGATGGATACAGGATAAGGGTGTTACAAGTTGGGCAATGGTGTTCGCATAGCCGTGGCTGGAATTGGGCTAAATGGGCCACATGAGCGTGTGGGTCCCTTGGGCCATTTGCACCGTTATGTCTATTTGGGTTACTTAAGTTGCTCGAGGCGACGGTGGACCATCTAATGGGCCATAAATACCCCCGGTTCGGCAAATGACCGTAATGCCCCTATGGGGCAAAATGACTATAATACCCCTGTATGGTAAATGACGATTATGCTATTATGTTCCGTTTGACTGGTGTGCTTATGATTTACATATATGATTGCACTGAGTATGATTTTGCATACACGCAATATTTATGACATGAGATGCTGCATGGGGTTGGGTTAATATTGACGGAGGAAGTGTACGGCTCATAGCCGTTCTGTGCAAGGCTTTCAACCTTTCTACAATACTTATGGCTTATAACCATTCTGTTAATTGGCAGTGTTGCTGTGATATTTATGGCCTTTATTCATTCTGTCTATGGCATTGAGCCGTTCTATTGACTTAGTGCCGCAATCGGTGTTAAGCTTGGTGTGTTGGCTGGGTGGGTCGATTTTATCCCCAAATGATGTGTTGGTTGGTATAGGTGGTGCGTTGGTTGGATTGGGCTAGATATCTGTCTACATATTTGCATCTGATACTGATTTTGTGTTGGGCTTAGGCCCACCTGATTCTGTTAATGGGCTAGGCCCAACTGTTACTGATTTTGAGAATGGGCTAGGCCTAATTGATTCTGACGAGGGCTAAGACCCAAGTGAAATTGTACTAGGCTTGGGCCCATACACATTGGTCTGTTACTGTAATGGGCTCCAGCCCAGACTGATTTTGAATTCTGTCTATTTACTAACTGTTTTAATTTAGGAGGGGATTACACACTGAGTTTTCATAAACTCACCCCATTTATTAACTGTACAGGTAATCCTTAGCATTAGACGATTTGGAGCCACAAGAGACTCAGGGGTGGCCACACCACCGCTGATGTTCTACTGTAAACTTTTTATTTGAATTTTATATTTTAGGGTTTTAATTATGTAATAAGGCCTTTGAAGGATTAAATTTTTAACTGGGCTTTTGATTTCCTTATTTAAAACTGCTAAACATGAATTTTCAAAATTAATAACTATTTTCAAAAACACTTAAAAACAAACGTTTTTGTATTTCAAACTTTAGTAGCTTTTGCGATATGAAGTAACTTTAGGTATCAATGCCGAACATTAAGTAAACGTTTTTGACAAGATGATTTGCTAACCTCGAGCAAAAGGTTTTAAAAATAGAAATAAAATTTTAACAACAACTCAATTTTTGAACGATGCTTTGATGTGACAGGTTTGAGGTGTTACATGTTTCACATGGCCAAGACACACCCATGTTCTAGGCCATGTAACACACACGGTTGAGACACACGCTTGTGTCTCTGCTTGTGTGCTCAATTTTGAGCATTCTGTTTCTTAAATTTAAGGTGCAGGGGACACACGGTCAAGACACATGCCGGTGTGTCTACCTGTGTAGACAAAGTAAAGCCATTTCCAACTTCATGTCTCACCCAAAATTTTACTATTTTTCCGCACCAAAACTTACATCCAAATACCAACCAATCCAAGCATTGGTTTTGAGCAAATTTTAACATCTAATATGATACAACATAGCATCCATACATGTTTAAGTTCTTACCTTTATTTACCCTAAACATTGAACATCATTTGGTCATTCATACTTAACACATAAGTGTTTATCATGACATTATGCTTTGTAAGTACCAAAACATACCATTACTAGCCATTCCAATGGCTAGGTTACAAACATCATTTTCAAGCCAACAATGGCCAAGTTAACCTATACATGCCATTATATCAAAATAAGTGTGCTATTTATACCAAAAGAAGTTTGTGGATAGTGTGATGATGCTCCAACTGATCTCCAACCTTCGCGAGCTTCCAAGCACTATAAAATAGGGAAAATAAAACTAAATAATCATTATGTGCTTAGTAAGTTTGTATAACAGGAATTAAAACTTACCAATTTACATTTATTAACATTAAGCATTCAATAACATGCTTTTTCATCAATTTGGAAATTTTACCTAAACACATACACTCAATCAAACAAGTTAGTTACATAAATGTTCATATATGCATCAGATAAGCATAGATGAGCTCATCATACTATATTCTTTCGAGACATCATTCATTTCGTCTTATAATTCTCATATCATGTCAAGTATTTTATCTGTTGAATCATTGAAATTTCGATGGATATTCAAATAGTACATTGAAGATGCACAATTTAATAACTGGTCAATTCATATTCAGGAGTACCCATTAGGGCATTTAAAAAGAAAGCACACTCTCGAGCCTCATAACATATAACAGGATTACCAGTCCAAGCTAAATACTGATTGTAACATATGCTCGAGAGGGATTTTATCAGGATTACCAGTCCAAGCTAAATTCCGTCAGTAATAATGTAGGACCTCATTAAGTAAGGAAATTTCGTTTATCCATCGAAATCCGATTTTCAAATGGAATTTAACCCTTTTCAAACAATCTCAAGCATATAATCATTTCTTATGTTATAACATTCAAATTAACTCACATAAATACAAAACACATTCCATACAACACAACATTCAATTTATCATATTTATAAGCTTAATTAAGTTATACGAACTTACCTCAACACTTGTTCGCATATATAAATCTACTAATCCGAAACTTTCTCTATTCCTCTATCTAGCTTCGAATTTGTGTTATCCAAATCTATATAAATGAATTTATTCATCTATTTATCACATTTCACATTCAAGTGACTGAATTTACATCCTAGGTGAATTTACATCCTAGGTAAATTTACTATTTTGCCTTCAACTTTTCTATAAATTCCAATTTCATCCCTAGGCTCAGAAAATGAAATTTATGCAATTTTCTCCCTATTCCAAGTCTAACCAAAATTTAACAATAAAATTTACAGCACATACATTCTATAAAATTTAGAATTTTTCTTCAATTTTTACAACTTACATTTTAGTCCTTAAATCATGTTTTCATCAAAAAATCACTTTGTGAGAGTTGTTTATCTATCAACAACCTTTCATTTTCTACCATAAATTTCAAATTTTCAGTAGATTCATCCATGACATAATTTTTATACATTGATAACTTTTCAAAATGATCCCTCAAATAGATAGATTAAGCTATCCCGGTTTCAAAAATATCAAAATTACTAAAAACGAGACAAGAAAACTTACCCAATTAAGCCAAGAAAGTTTCTTGTCTCTCTCTCTCCTAGGGTTTCCATGTATTTTGGGGATGAAGATGACATAAAATAAGATGATATTTCTTTTATCATCTTTTAATTAATTAAATTAATTCAATTTCCAATTTAGTCCTTGCCCTTTTTCTAAATTTCCATGGATGAGTCACCAAAACATATCTACATACTTTTCTTTAATGGTCTAATTACAATATAAGGACATCAAATTTTGAATTCCTTAGCTATTTAATCCTTCTAGCCACTAGAATTTAACTTTTGAATTTTATGCGGTTTGGTCCTTCTCGTAATTAAACACATAATCGGTAAAATTTTCTTATCAGAATTTTCACATGACATTTCTAACATAATACGAACCATGTAATAAAATTAAAATAAATTTTATTTTTGGCTAAGAATTGTGGTCCCGAAACCACAAATTTGAGGTCAAAATATTTATTTTATTCTTATTTTAATGTCTACACTATGATTAAGTGATTGTGTGAAAATTTTGTTAAGAAATTTTATCATTTGAATGGTCAATTTGATACAAAAGATTAAATCCCGTAGAACGTAAAACTTGATTTCTACTAGCTAAAGGTGTTTAATGGCTATAGAACTTTAAAGTTGAGGTCCTTATGTGGTAAATATATCATTTTTAATGTTAATGGACTTTTACGGACATGTATTAAGTGTTTATAATGGTTTAATGTTAAGGTTAATTTAGAAATTGTTAAATATTTGTTAATTAAATAAAACAAAACATAAAAATTAAAGGCTATCATCTTCTTTACCATAGTCGAATCAAGCATGGAGAAGCACAATGGAATTCCCACATTCGGCATACTACTCCCTCACACCTCAACCTCCCTTAATTCTCTCCTAAAATCTCTCCACAATATCCTCCTAGATTTCAGCTACACACTTCTTACTCCCTTTAAACACTCCAACCGCCCATTAGCATCAGAATTCTACTGACATACAACCTCTTACACGGCACAACAGCAAAATAAATAACTTATTTTACATCACCAAGTCTCGAACCTTAGACTCCATGGAACAATCCATACACCCCTATCCCCTAGATTAGTAGGCCATTTATGACATGTTTTTCCCAGAATTATTTAAAAACCTACTGTCTAGAGTCAAGGGTTTATTCCTTAAAAACAAAACTTTTTGCACATGCCCAGGCTTGAACCCAAGACTTCTCAGACGCTTCCCAAGACACTTAGCCACTGAAGAAGATACACAGTTGTGTCACTAACATACAAAAATAAATACTAAGATTTTGGGGCGTTACATGTTGTATGCGAATTCAACCAATGGTAGAAATCTCTCCCAATCACCTTTAAATTCTAAAACACAACATCATAGCATATCCTCAAGTATCTAAATCATTCGTTCAAACTAACCATCAGTCTAAGGATGAAACGAAGTACTAAAATGCAAACAAGTACCTAGAGCCTCATGCAACTTGCTCTAAAATCGAGACGTAAGCGAATCACTATCAGAAATAATAGAAACTGGCGCCTCGTACAATCTGACAATCTCAACAACATATAGCTCTACTAATCTCTCGAGTAAATAATTTGTACGCACTAGAATGAACTGCACAGATTTCGTCAAACGATCAATAATGACCCAAACTGCATATTTTTTCTTAGAGATAAGGGAAATCCCGATACAAAGTCCAACATGACGCGCTTCTATTTCCATTCCAGAATCATCGCTGGCTGTAACAAACCAAAAGGTACTTGATGTTCGGCTTTAACTTACTGACAAACTAAACACCTCGATACAAACTCTGAGATCTCTCATTTCATACCTGGCCACCAGTACATTTGTTTCAAATCATCGTACATTTTAATGCTACTAGGATGAATAAAAAATCTACTATCATGAGCTTTTTGTAAAATCTTCTGAACGAGATCTGAATTTCTCGAAATGTAAATTTTTTCCTTTTAAGTATAAACTATTATCGGACCCAATCTAAAAGTCTGAATCAGGAATCGTCTCAATCTGTTTCCATTTAGCAATCAACACATCATCGTATTTTTGAGCTTCCCAAATTTGTTGTAAAAACATCGGTCTAGCTTTCAACTCAACTAAAATTGAATAATCATCAATCAACTCCAACCACGTGTTCAAAGCTCGCAAAGCAAATAGAGATTTTCTACTCAAAGCATCATCAACAACGTTAGCCTTTCCCAGATGATAATTAATGATCAAGTCATAATCTTTCAAGAACTTGAGCCATCTGTGCTGTCTCATATTCAAATCTTTCTGTGACATCAAGTATTTCAAACTTTTTTTATCTGCAAAGATATGACATTTCTCTCTGTACAAATGGTGTTGCCATATCTTCAAAGAAAAAACAATCGTTGCAAATCTACTTCTAATAAACACTAAAATTCTAATATATATCAAATTTATATTAATCTTAATTGATATTTTCTTAATAATAAAATATTTATAACATTTTTTAACGCTTCTTATAGAAATAACGTGTATTCATTTGACATGATTTATATGTAATGGGCTTGTAACACCCCAAACCCGGCGTGAAAGTTTGGCTCGAATCTGGCGTGTCACATTGAAGTGTTTTTTGAATACCATGTTTCCATTAAAATCCCTTTTTAATAATTAAAAACTTATACCCTTTTTAAACCTTGTTAGAAAACCTCAGTTGAATAACATTCTTAATAATGATGTTTTGAACAACAGTAGTTGCTTTGGAAAAACCGTGTTCTAATACTAGCAATTATAAGAACAATAAATAAAATTCCAAATTTGAAATCCAGAAAATTACAACTGCTTTACTACAACCCACATAAAAACATTTAAAAGTAATAATCAAAACTGTAACATAAACAGTGTGTGTGGCTTCCTCTGAGCCCCTCGCAGCTCTGATCTGTCTAAGGCTGGAAATTACTAGAAAGGTTAATAAATGGGGTGAGTTTACGAAAACTCAGTGTGAAATCCCCTAATATATAAAAGGAACAGTCAGTCATATAAAAGAATTAAAAGTCTGGCCCCAGCCCTACTTACAGTTTCAGTATCAATTGGGCCTTAGCCCATTATAACAGACAGTACCAGATGGGCCTTAGCCCATTACAGAATAAGAAACATTATCAGAACTAGAATCAAAATGAGAATCAGAATCAGAATCAGGTGCTAGAATCAAAATCAGAATCAGAATCAGAATGAAGCCCATAGGCCCATAATAGATACAGAACAGATATATCATGTATGCAGAAAACCCAACCCATATCCATCCGTATACACCCCCGTACCAACCTTACACCATGTGGGGAGACAACTCGACCCACCCATCCGCTACACACCACAGAATTTGCAACATGGTTGCCAGAACAGATATTTGTGGCATAGCCACCAGAATGCTTCCTCCATCAATATAACCCATGCAACATGTCATGTATGCAGAATGTCATGCCCATATTTGAATCAAACAACCACAGTCAAGTCATTCATATCACCAACATATATTCACAATCAAATCCGTCAACCACACAGTCCAAATCAATCACTTGCCCACAAGGGCAAAATGGTAATTTTACCCTACAAGGGTATCTCGGTAATTTTACCCTACAGGGGTATTTCGGTATTTCTACTCTATAAGGGTATTTTGGTAATTCTACCCTACAAGGGTATTTCAGTAATTCTACCTATAGGGGTATTTTAATAATTTTGTAAATCGCGGGTAAAACGGTAATTCTGTAAATCGGGGATACTTTAGTAATTTTACAAGTCGAGGGTATTTCAGTAATTTGGTAAACTAAAGTATTCTAAACAGGGATAACAATACGAATAGGCCTAAAGCTCATTCTCGGCCCAAATGGGCCCACACGCTCGTGTGGCCCTTTTAGGCCAAATCTAGCCACAGATATGAGATTCACCTAGCCTAGTCCAATATTTACTACACGATCAAACAACTTATCCAATTGGGCCCGTCGGCCCATTGGGCCCACATGGCCCCTTTCGGCCCATCGCAGCCCGAAGTAGCCATCCTACAGCTAGAGTAGTGAGAAATACACACCTGATAGGAGACTGGAGTTAATCCGTGCTTCGAGCACTTTTAGCTGACGCCCAACCCAAACGAGCAAGCCATAAAGCAAAAGGGATCAGCCAAGAAAGGTACCTTTACTCTCCTCATGGTTCTCTCTATTTAAAGCCAGCTTCGCATCCACTCTTATGTTAGCTTCCCGATGTGGGATCCCTCTATCATCAGAGTTTAAATTCAACACCAACTCTTGCCACCTCCTGTTAGCAAAATAAATGCTCTTTGATTGCCTTGAGTTTCGAACCCTGGACCTCCTTGCCAACTCTATGACGCCACCTTCCTGCCTCTTATGTGGCGCTACTTTACCATTAGATCACAAGGCTTTTTATGTAACAATTTCTCCAACAATATTCTTAAGGCCTACCCACTACACCCAGGGTTTGATTCACCTTAAACCAAAATTTTTGCTAGAGTCCAAGTTTGAACCCAGGACTTCTCCAACCCTTCTCAGCACACTTAACCACTAAAACAAGCCTTCATTAACGAAATTTACATGCACAACAAAAATATTATAAGCTGCCTTCAACCACTCCCATGCTCAAGGCCCAAATCTTCTAGGCCCAAATTCAGGGTGTTACAACTCTACCTCCCTTAAAGAAATTCTGTCCTCGAAATTTCCATCTAACAAGGTAGTCGTGTAACATCTACCCCACTACACTACCACTGCTCACTCTGATCCTACTATCACTATCACACTTCAACTAGAACTTGAAACATCTCATACATACAACACTTATTCATTGAAGTAGACACATATTTATCACACATATATACAATTTCTATATCCAAACATCATATCCACATAAAATACATACCAAATTTAAATTCAGACCAATATATAAGGAATCCACAGTATTTCAATTTTTAAACAGAAAAAAGTATTCAGAAGACTTACAGATTCGGTGCCGGAGACTCGGTGTGCCACACTTTTTAAGAGAAATACTTCAAACAGACCACATGGTTAAAAATAATTTTCTAAAATTCAACCTTTGAAAACCCAATCCACAGCCGAGTTGTTGCAACCCAGGCTCTGATACCACTAAATATAACACATCAAACCGGGCCTGGAAGTTTGGCTCGAATCTGGCGTGTCACATTGAAGTGTTTTTCGAAAACCATGTTTCCATTAAAAACCCTTCTTAATAATTAAAAACTTATACCCTTTTTAAACCTTGTTAGAAAATCTCAGCTGAATAACATTCTTAACAACTTTGTAAAAATCTTGGCAGTTGCAGAAGTTTAATTTAAAAATAATTACGGATACGTGATGTTTTGAACAACAGTAGTTGTAACATCCTGATTTTGGGCTTAGTCGGAAGAGTGGTTTCGGGACCACAAATCCGATGAGAAAGTGAGTGTAAAATCAATATGAATGTTTGTTACTCGAAATGAATGACATGATTGAAATATGATTGCTATGATGAAAACTGTGTTACATGTATATGAGAGTTGAGTCAGAGGCCCTACGACCCCCTCCCCCTTACAAAAGTGGTGTTTTATAAGGGAAATTCCTGAGATTTATGTTGAATGAGTTTCCAGGTGAGAAACCAAAGAGTTTAATGATGGAATGGTTATAAGAATGATTAGAGATTGAGAATGGGTTGATAAGTACAGGCATGAGCTAGAAAGATATCGGATTGACCGAAAGATTGTTTAATTTTTGCAACATCGCAGTTAGCGAAAAATGTTAATTTTGGTAAAACGATCTATCCTGGTATGATGTCGAGAAATGTATTGATTGAAATTCCCTCATGAATTGGTTTTCTTAGTAAAGGGAATATTATGGAATTTGGGACGACAAAAATAGTTAAAGGAATAATGTTCGAAATATGAAATGTTCAAGCATGGTAATTATAGTGAACAGTTTGTGACTGTCTCTATTGAGATATTGTATGAGATTACCTGATACTGGAAATATTATTGGGGCTATCTAATCCCTGATGAATTTTTATATTATGAAAATGTTCCTTGATCTTAACGTTAGATGAATATATTGTCAGTCTGATTGGGTTATGATCTGCATGGTTCTGTTTTTCTCTGGTATTTTGTTATATGCTGCCTATTGAGAATCGATGAGAAATTGTGTATGGTACATTTCCTTTCTCAGGAAAGTTAATCAAAGTTAATGTATTCAGTTGAGGTATCAGTATTACTTATGTTAATGCATTTGTTAAGGTATTCGATTGGTATGATGAGTGAATTTGGAATGATACATGTTGAATCGTTCTGTTGACTAGGAGAGAGAATTTCTTGAAATATCAATTACAGATGAATAAGGTCGACTTGATTGTTAAATCTGTATGGAATATATGTCTAGAATTTAATTAGATGTGCATACTTGAGAATAAGATTTTATTTCTTCACGGGTAAAAAGACGAATAGTTTAATTAAGAAGTATATGTTTCCTAGAAGAATCGTATACAATAAGAAGATCTGATATTGATAATGTGAAAATAATCTGGGTATTAAAAAAATGCTGAAACGATCATTGTTTATCTTTGAGTACAAATTCTTGAAATGCTGAAAGTTTAAAGATGTTTAGCAAGAATCATCAGGATTATTTTTGCCGTTTCGAAATTAGAATGGAAATAGAAAAGGTTAATATGGATTTTCTTGTCTGGATCATTCCTATCCTTGAAAAAGGAAAGTGATATGTAGCGTTGTTAAACGCATTGAGATGTGTAAGTTATGTTGGTATACCCGAATGTCTGCTTACCAGATTCATAGAATTTTAGATATCATGGAATTTTAATCTCCACTAATCGGATTGAGATCCGAGTTTCATATCATAATTTCTTTGGAAAGCCAAAAGAGGCTTGAAATAAAAAGTACCTGAGGGTTGAATTGACAAATAATTGGACTGTGTGAAATTATAAAGAGTATGAGTTTGAGATGAACTGACTAGTTTTACTATTCAAATTCGAAAGTATTCGGGTGCAAATGTATATGTAACATGGTAGTATGGATCGGACTTCTGAGTACATGAGCTTTTTAGTAGAGATTAAGTTTCAATAAAAGTATTGTAAAGTGAATACCACTTATGATTTTTGTATGTAAAATTTAAAGAGACAGGTAGTAAAAGTTTAGCCTGAGTGAAAGTTCTTTGACATTGATTATAGGATTGAGTAATCCAAGTGAAAAACCAAAACCACTTTTCTGGTAAGATTTTCGGGGATGAAAATCCCTAAAGGGGGGAGAAATGTAGTATCTTGATTTTGTGCTTAGTCGGGACAGTGGTTTCGGGACCAAAAATCTGATGAGCAAAATTTCATTTTTATTATATTTTTATGGTCTACGATTTCACGAAATGATTTCGTGAAAATTTCGTTCAAAAATTTCGACGTTTGGGCACCAATTTAGTAAAAAGGACTAAATTGTAAAAAGTGCAAAAGTTGAGTTCTACATGTTAGAGGTATCAAATTGTTATGAAATTTTAAATAGGAGGTCCTTAAATGATAATTAAACCATTGTATAACTTGTTGGACAAAAATGGCCTTGATTGGGTAAAATTTGAAAGAATAGTAAAAAAGGCATTTTGGTCATTTAGGGGTAAAATGAATTAAAAGACAAATTTTAAACTCCAAATGTGTCCCTTTCTTCTTGCTACAGCAGAATGTACCAAGAGCAACCATGGTTAGGGTTTGGCCAAGCTTCCAAGCTTAATAATAAGTGATTCCGAGCTCCGTTTTTAATGTTCTATGTATTTTTGAAATCCCAATAACATGATCTACTCATTTCTACCATTATTTTGAGCTAGGATTTATGTTTAAAAATTTACCCATGAATGATATGCATGTATTTTGATGTTTAATGGTAGAATATGAAGCTTGAAATTGTGTTAAACAACTTTTTCTAAGCAATTTTACTTGAAAACGAGTAAAACGGTATAACCGGTAACAATACCTAATGTTCATAAGTACATGTTAGAGTGCGAATCTTATGTTGCCACAGAAGGGAAAAATGATCAGCATGTCATAAAACATAAGAAAATAGGAAGAAGTTTAATTTCCAAACCTTGGGGCAAAAGTGCAAATATGCAAAAGTTTAGGGGTCAAAATGAAAATTTATAAAAATATGATTTTTAGACCCATATGAATAGTGTGACTAATTAGTAGGTTAAATGTGATATTATGGATCAAGGAAATTGAGATTTGGGCTTAAATCAGGAAAATACAGGGTTATAGACTAGAATGGTAAATTGCCATTTCTGGATCTGAGGTAAGTTTGTACGTAAATAATTTATCGATTCTTTTTGTTTTATTATATTTTGTTATCATATGAAATGTGGCTGCCTATTGAATGATTATTTGTTGTAAATTGCAAATTGAAAAATGACTATGAATAAATTGTAACATGTTGGAAAGTGAGGAATTTCTTGGTTAAGCCTTTGGAATAGAAACGATACGAATGATCTGTTGTGAGGTCACGTGTGTAGTGTGACACCCCTAATTTGACCCTAGTCGAAAAGTGGTTTCGGGACCACAAAATCAAGTCATAAAAATAATTAGCCGTCATATTTTATGACTATTATATGTGAATATGAATGTGTGAAAGTTTTAAGCTTTGATTTAGTAAATTGCATGTGAATTTAGTCGATGGGACTTATGTGTGACACTTTTAAAATGTGATAGTTAATCTATAAGGCTCAATTAGTGCATGTCATATGAATAAAGGGTTTGCATGTCAAATATCCCTTATGAATGAGTAGTGGCCGGCCATGGATGGGTCATTGAGGATAATATGAATTCTTTTATTAGCACTATGAGTTTAGAAAATAAAAGAATGAATTAAGAATGATAAAACATGAGGTGAGTGGGAGGAGAAACCAAAGTTGTCTCCCCCTTACTCCCCATTGCCGTGACTTGTGAAAGGGGAGGAAAAACAAAATCCTTTCTTTGTTGTTCAACATGGCTGAATAGAAGAAACAAAGGAGGGGAAGAATTTTTGGTCACTTGAGTCATTAAAAAGCTTAGTATATTATGTCAAATTGTGAAATTTTAACTTGTTTTAGGTAAATAATTAATGGTTATATTCTATGCTTATTATTTGTGAATAAGTATGTGTAAAAATTTCATGTTTCAATTTTGTCATTTGGATGTGAAATTAGCTAAAAAGGACATATTTGAGAAACTTTAATAATATGATAGGCAAATGTGCAAGTGATTAAAATGTTAAATTACTAAAGTTGTGGACTTGCATGTCAAATGGCCCACTTTTAACATTAGTGGATGGTAATGATGTTATGATTTTGGCATTATGTGTATATTATATTTAGTAAATAATATTTAATAGTTTATAATTTGAAAACATGAATTAAATAAAAAAAGAATAGTGATAAAAACAAAGAAACTTTTCTCTTTGTTTTCTCTTATTGCCGTAACTAAGCAAGAAAGAAAGGAAAGAACACCAAAGGCACTCGGTCATTTGGTGTTGGGAATTAAGGTGAGATTTCATGTATTTTATTTTTAATTTTTGCGAAATGTTGTTAGTTTTGAAGCTCACAACATGACCCATATGTTAATTTTTGTGAATTTATTTCATAAAGCATTCGGTCATGGCTTCAAGGATTAGATTGTGGATGTTTTGAAGATAAGTGTTTATGGATGAGGATAGACTAATTAAATTTGCTATGAGGGGCAAGTTTGAGTAAAATATCATTCGGTTATTAAAGTGAAGTATGAAACTTGTGCTTAATTGTGGAATGCTATAATTAAATTGCTAATATATGTTTATATACTTGCCGAATTTGAATTAAGGTGAAAGACGAGGTAAAGAATGAGTTTGAGTTGAAAATTTATAATTGTAATTAAATTGATAGCATATATTTTTATATTAGCCAAATATGTGCTAAAATGAGAAATGAAATGAAGGATTAAGTTTGAATATTATTTGAGTGGTCTCAAGTATTGAAGCAAGCCCATGGCAAAATCTAGTTAATGGAAAAAGATGACATTCGGCCAAGGAAGTTTTGTGATAGTATTTTTTTGGCTAAGGATGCTTTGTATGTTATGCATGATGTGTTTAATGTCTTGATGAACAAGTAGTCATTAAATGAGGCTAAGCTTGTGAAATTATGAGTTTGGATGAATATATATATGCATTCGACAATGTGTAAAATATTGATTGTTTTAAATGGTTCGTAGTTAAGTGGAAATGGAAGCTTGATAATAAGAAAAAATCTGTTAAGGATGAGTAAGAGGTATGTGCATTCGGCCATTAAACATGTGCTTAATTGTTGATGAATGGTTGTAAAGAAAATACATATAGGTCAAATATAGCCTTGGATAAGAAGATTTTTATGTATTGAATTTGTAACATGGTTATGCCGATTGTGAACATGTGATAAAGAATTATTCAAATGGTTGTTTAAATAATATTCGGTTTATTAGTATATGCATAATTAGTTAAAGTGTAAACTTTGCATGTGTATTAAAGGTTTTTATGTGATATTCAGCCTTGGGAAATCTAAGCTTATAAAGGTTTGAATGTTAATTGGGTTGTCTCTTTAATGGCCGAATGTGCTAAAAGCTAATGCATGATTTAGTTTAATCGATGTAATGATACAAATTATGATATTTACTTGTGGTTTTGAAGTATAGAAAATTTGTTAAGTTGATTAAGTGGTTGCCGAATGTGAAATTTAGGTAAGGAAATGTGTACAAATAATATTTGTATGGATAATTGGTTTAAAGGGGTCGGCATTATACATTGTTGATATGGTGTTATTAATGTAAAGCACTTTAGTATAGACGTATATACATATGGTCACTTAGAACGTATTGAGATGGCCGAATAAGACTAACGATGAGTATGCCTTGATTTTCTATAATACTTAGTAATTTGTTTAAGGTGATTAAAGATGTGTACGATTATTTTATATTGTACCAAAGAGAGTATTAATGCATGTTTGGTACTTGAGATGATTGAGGTGGTGATCTCGAAGCTAAATGTTATAAGGAATAAGTGTATTTCTTGCAAACCGAATTATAATATAATCGAATGTGGTTTTACACAATAGTGATGTGATAAGTTTAAATTTGGTTCATTAGCTCAAGAACTCAAGGAAACGAAGTCGGATCGTGGAAAAAAGGGAAATTGGTCGAATAGTCGGAATTGACGTACATTAGCAATCGAGGTAAGTTTTAAGTATTAATGCCTATAATGTGATTGAGTATGATATGTTAAGCACATATTAAAAGAATCATAACTCTATTGTAAATCCTTATGCATATAGCCTAATGGTTATTATGAAGTATAGGTAAGTTATTGATATGATATGTTGCCAAATGGATATGATATTATGAAGTGCTGAAAGGATATGTCAGAAGAGTAAAATTGTGATAAACCTGCTCAGGACAGCAGCAGTAACATGAATTCAGAAAATCACCATAAATTCATGGATTTGAATTAGAGGCTGAATGAGACATGAAATTAAAGCTTAATGAGTCTAGTTTCTTATAAAAGAAACCGTGTAAACAAAGGAATTTCTGATAATGAGAAATTTGATTCGTAGTGAAAAGTGGTCAGATTAGTCAAACAGTGAAACAGGGGAAAACTTAAGAAAAATCTGGTGTTGATTGGCCCAACCTAAAATTCTGGAAATTTCATGGATGGAAGATATACGAGTCTATATTCAGGAAAAATTAACGGCAAGTGATTTGGAGTTTTGTAGCTCCATTTATAAACAATTTAGTGACCATTGCTCAGGAAAATAGCTCGTAGTGAATATGTGATGTTGTTGTAAACATGGATAAAACTTGTTTTAGTTACTCATAAGCTATTGATTAAACCCATACTTGAATTCTAAATCGTGATATTGTAAGCTTATGATAATTCGAATATGAAATGATAGTATGGCGTAAAATTGAATTATTCATTGGAAAGTGATGGATGTAGATTCGGTCAAGCCCAAGTCTGCACATGATAGTATATGTTGTATGTGAAGTCTAATTGAATAAATGTGAAAGTGTATATGTGTGAACAGGGCCGAATGGCCAATGTGATGAAAGTGAACATGTATATGTGTGATAAGGCCGAATGGCCAATGTGATGAAAGTGAACATGTGTATGTGTGAATAGGGCCGAATGGCCAATGTGATGAATGTGAACATGCATATATGGGATAAGGCCGAATGGCCAATGTGATGAATGTGAACGTGCATATATGAGATAAGGCCGAATGGCCAATGTGATGAAAGTGAACATGTATATGTGTGATAAGGCCGAATGGCCAATGTGATGAAAGTGAACAGGTGTATGTGTGATAAGGCCGAGTGGCCAATGTGATGAATGTGAGCATGTGTATGTGAGATAAGGCCTAATGGCCGATGTGATGAATGTGAAAGTGTATAAATGTGATAAGTCCCGAAGGGCATTTGTGTCAGTACTATATCCGGGTTAAAACCCCGCAGGCTTTATGCGAGAATATTATCACTGATTATTGTCCGTAAGCTTCGTGCTTGTACTATATCCGGGCTCTAAAGACCCGATGACTGCGTGTGGGAATTTTGTCCGGGTAAGACTCGATAACTTCGTGTGGAGATTATGTCCGGGTAAGACTTCGTAATAAGAGTTGCTTATAAATATATTCAATGCGAAAGGTTAAACAGGTATGTACTCCAAGTCTATATGTGAGCTTGATGCACTAAATCATAAGGTAGTTATGTGATGCATGTGAGAGCAATCTATGAGACTACTCTTATGATTATGTGATATCGGATCAGTGTGAGAGGTGATGGGAAATCATACGAACAACTATGTTATAATTTGATTGTTATCTATTGCCACTGCTTAAAACTTACTAAGCATTGTAATGCTTACTCCGTTTACTCTGTCTCCTCTGTTTTATAGATCTCATTGCGAAGCTACAGGCTCGGGGATCGTCAGCAACTAGTCACACTATCACTATCCACGGTTTGGTACTGCTATGTTTTGGATTGTCTTATGGCACGTATAAAATAGACTAGTGGCGGAAGAATATTTTGGTTAATGTATATAGCCATGCGAAAATGGCTTACATATGTTTGAGCATAATGTTATAATCATTTGGTATGGAATAGTTAATCACTATCATAATTTGTGCTATTCATGCTAAAGGGGCTAGTTGAATCATGGAAACTATTAAATAGGTAAAGTCTACCTTAAAGGCAGATGTTGGCAGCAGCAGTGATGTAGATTTGGAAAATCACTAAAAATAGTATGATTGGAATTAAATAATGAATAAATTATGTAAACGAACCTTGATGAATCTATTTTCACAGGGAAGTAACGAAACGATCATATGGACAGTATGTTAAGAGTTATTGAGGTTCTCGTGAGACAGGGCCAGAACGGTTTCTGGATTCCCTGTTCCGACTTTGGAGATTTATTATAAATTAACCAGAGATAATTAGGAGTCATGCCATATATGTACAGATTCCTCTCTGAGTCTAGTTTCTAAAGAAACAAACGACATCAGTATTGAAGCTCTGTGCAGGGAGATATCCAATTTGTAATGCGCAAGGGTCAGTGTAGTCGATCCCTGTAACATGGGAGACTTTGACTAATAAACTGTACTAATTGGCCCGACCAAAAATTCTAGAAAAAAATATGTAGATGGGCATATGAGTCTAGTTTCAGGGAAAAATCACGAAACTGATTTTCGAGTTGTGAAACTCAAGATATGATTTTTAAAGCGACTATTACGCAGATTGGCAGTGTCTGGAAAATTTTTAAAAAGTCTGTTAACACCTCGTGTTCGACTCCGGTGACGGTCTCGGGTTCGGGGTGTTACAATTTTATTGGTATCAGAGCCAGGTTTAGTCGATTCTAGGACTAACGTAGCACGCGTGAGTCTATTTATACATGCCATAAAGTGATAAAATGATAGTGTGATGATTTTTGGCTATTAAAATGTGTTTGCTGTATTGTAATGAATCTTGATCCCGATCGAGCTGTAGCAAGCTTCTGACTATGAGAATTTGCGATATAACTTCATTTAGATATGCCTAAATTATTAAGTTGATCAGGTACGTATCATGTACTCGTATTTGAATTTCGATTTGGATTGGATTATAAGGTTATAAGTGATGCAATTTTGAAGGAGTGTTATGACTATAAATGTGATTTTTGTATGTGGCTATAGAACTGGAAGTTAAATGGTCGATAAGCATGTTGTGTTTGTATTCAAGTAATGTAAATGAAATACTAATGTGTCATGATTTATTGTTAAATGTGCATGGTTATTCGAATGATGTCCGGGCTAAGTCCCGAAGGCTTTGTGCTAAGTGACCATATCCGGACTAAGATCCGAAGGCATTGGTGCGAGTTACTAAATCCGGGCGAAGTCCCGAAGAGCATTCGTGCTAGTGATATATCCGGGCTAAGTCCCGAAGAGCATTCGTGCTAGTGATATATCCGGGCTAAGTCCCGAGAGCATTCGTGCTAGTGATATATCCGGGCTAAGTCCCGAAGAGCATTCGTGCTAGTGATGTATCCGGGCTAAGTTCCGAAGAGCATTCGTGCTAGTGATATATCCGGGCTAAGTCCCGAAGAGCATTCGTGCTAGTGATATATCCGGGCTAAGTCCCGAAGAGCATTCGTGCTAGTGATATATCCGGGCTAAGTCCCGAAGAGCATTCGTGCTAGTGATGTATCCGGGCTAAGTTCCGAAGAGCATTCGTGCTAGTGATATATCCGTGCTAAATCCCGAAGAGCAATCATGCTGGTGACGTGTATTCGGGCCTTCGTGCCTAGTAGGCTTCGTGCCGGTAATTTGAGCAAAGTTTAACTGCTCACTACTATACAAATTCAAATTTAAACGAGACGATATGTTTAAAAGTGTACATACATGATGTTTATAGACTTGGATAAGTCATATCAATGTGTATTAACGAATGAATAAGAGCGCTATGTATGTGAATAATTAGAGGCACTGTGTGTGTGCGAATTTCTTTAACCGAGCACTATGAGTGCGAGATCGGTCAGTGGGCACTAAGTGTGTGAAGTGGAATTCATGTAAGACCTCGTTTGGGACGAAGGCATTGATTTTAGATAGTGTGTAAGACCATGTCTGGGACATGGCATCGGCTCGATATGTGAGAATATGTAAGACCATATCTAGGATATGGCATTGTAAGAGCTATATGTGCTATTGCTGAATGGACACTATTTTGTTAATCTTGTTCAAGAATTATTTGGTTAAGTTTTGACATTCGAAAGTTTGAAAGAATTTTTGATGAATGTTGATAATTTTGGATATGCGAGTTATGCGCTAGAATAAATCACATGCTAGTGTATTTATTAGGCTTATGCCTATTTGACTGTATACGGTAACGTTAACTATGATTGAATGTGCTAAATGAACTAAATGTTCAGGTACGTGGAAGTTGACTTTTCTTTTGGAAATGAGTTAAGTCGAATATTGAGTATAGTTTACTTTCGGTTGGGTTACAGCTTATACATGGATGAAATTGTGGGTTACAAATATGTGGGTTGATGATGTGAATTATACATGTTAATATGTGCTTAATGTGTGTTTGAAATGCATATATGAATTAAATTAAGTGATTATTGCTTATGAAATCAAGAAAATGAGATATTGTGCATACTTGTAGAAATGTTTATGTATTTGTTTTAAGATAAGAAAATGACTTTATAGACCAATGTGAAATCAATAATGAATTTCAATTGCTATCAATGAGCTAATGTCTTTGTGGATATAATTCAAGAAGAAGACGTTATCCTAAACTATGCATCGTAGAATTTTCGGGGACGAAAATTCTTAAGGGGGGAGAGTTGTGACACCCCTAATTTGACCCTAGTCGAAAAGTGGTTTCGGGACCACAAAATCAAGTCATAAAAATAATTAGCCGTCATATTTTATGACTATTATATGTGAATATGAATGTGTGAAAGTTTTAAGCTTTGATTTAGTAATTGCATGTGAATTTAGTCGATGGGACTTATGTGTGACACTTTTAAAATGTGATAGTTAATCTATAAGGCTCAATTAGTGCATGTCATATGAATAAGGGTTTGCATGTCAAATATCCCTTATGAATGAGTAGTGGCCGGCCATGGATGGGTCATTGAGGATAATATGAATTCTTTATTAGCACTATGAGTTTAGAAAATAAAAGAATGAATTAAGAATGATAAAACATGAGGTGAGTGGGAGGAGAAACCAAAGTTGTCTCCCCCTTACTCCCCATTGCCGTGACTTGTGAAAGGGGAGGAAAAACAAAATCCTTTCTTTGTTGTTCAACATGGCTGAATAGAAGAAACAAAGGAGGGAAGAATTTTTGGTCACTTGAGTCATTAAAAAGCTTAGTATATTATGTCAAATTGTGAAATTTTAACTTGTTTTAGGTAAATAATTAATGGTTATATTCTATGCTTATTATTTGTGAATAAGTATGTGTAAAAATTTCATGTTTTAATTTTGTCATTTGGATGTGAAATTAGCTAAAAAGGACATATTTGAGAAACTTTAATAATATGATAGGCAAATGTGCAAGTGATTAAAATGTTAAATTACTAAAGTTGTGGACTTGCATGTCAAATGGCCCACTTTTAACATTAGTGGATGGTAATGATGTTATGATTTTGGCATTATGTGTATATTATATTTAGTAAATAATATTTAATAGTTTATAATTTGAAAACATGAATTAAATAAAAAAAGAATAGTGATAAAAACAAAGAAACTTTTCTCTTTGTTTTCTCTTATTGCCGTAACTAAGCAAGAAAGAAAGGAAAGAACACCAAAGGCACTCGGTCATTTGGTGTTGGGAATTAAGGTGAGATTTCATGTATTTTATTTTTAATTTTTGCGAAATGTTGTTAGTTTTGAAGCTCACAACATGACCCATATGTTAATTTTTGTGAATTTATTTCATAAAGCATTCGGTCATGGCTTCAAGGATTAGATTGTGGATGTTTGATGATAAGTGTTTATGGATGAGGATAGACTAATTAAATTGCTATGAGGGGCAAGTTTGAGTAAATATCATTCGGTTATTAAAGTGAAGTATGAAACTTGTGCTTAATTGTGGAATGCTATAATTAAATTGCTAATATATGTTTATATACTTGCCGAATTTGAATTAAGGTGAAAGACGAGGTAAAGAATGAGTTTGAGTTGAAATTTATAATTGTAATTAAATTGATAGCATATATTTTTATATTAGCCAAATATGTGCTAAAATGAGAAATGAAATGAAGGATTAAGTTTGAATATTATTTGAGTGGTCTCAAGTATTGAAGCAAGCCCATGGCAAAATCTAGTTAATGGAAAAAGATGACATTCGGCCAAGAAGTTTTGTGATAGTATTTTTTGGCTAAGGATGCTTGTATGTTATGCATGATGTGTTAATGTCTTGATGAACAAGTAGTCATTAAAAGAGGCTAAGCTGTGAAATATGATTTGGATGAATATATATATGCATTCGACAATGTGTAAAATATTGATTGTTTTAAATGGTTCGTAGTTAAGTGGAAATGGAAGCTTGATAATAAGAAAAAAATCTGTTAAGGATGAGTAAGAGGTATGTGCATTCGGCCATTAAACATGTGCTTAATGTTGATGAATGGTTGTAAAGAAAATACATATAGGTCAATATAGCCTTGGATAAGAAGATTTTTATGTATTGAATTTGTAACATGGTTATGCCGATTGTGAACATTGATAAAGAATTATTCAAATGGTTGTTTAAATAATATTCGGTTTATTAGTATATGCATAATTAGTTAAAGTGTAAACTTTGCATGTGTATTAAAGGTTTTATGTGATATTCAGCCTTGGGAAATCTAGCTTATAAAGGTTTGAATGTTAATTGGGTTGTCTCTTTAATGGCCGAATGTGCTAAAAGCTAATGCATGATTTAGTTTAATCGATGTAATGATACAAATTATGATATTTACTTGTGGTTTTGAAGTATAGAAAATTTGTTAAGTTGATTAAGTGGTTGCCGAATGTGAAATTTAGGTAAGGAAATGTGTACAATAATATTTGTATGGATAATTGGTTTAAAGGGGTCGGCATTATACATTGTTGATATGGTGTTATTAATGTAAAGCTTTAGTATAGACGTATATCATATGGTCACTTAGAAGTATTGA